>NW_007731064.1:79653-137555 GCF_000696425.1 Galeopterus variegatus | reverse complement strand
ATCCTAACTGGGGTGAGATGGTATCTCAGTGTGGTTTTGATTTGCATTTCCCGTATGCTGAGTGATGTTGAGCATTTTCTCATATGTCTGTTGGCCATTTGTATATCTTCCTTAGAGAAATGCCTACTTAGCTCTTTTGCCCAGTTTTTAATTGGGTTGCTTGTTTTTTTCTTGTAAAGTTGTTTGAGTTCCTTATATATTCTGGATATTAATCCTTTGTCAGATGTATATTTTGCAAATATATTCTCCCACTCTGTTGGTTGTCTTTTAACTCTGCTAATTGTTTCTTTTGCTGCGCAGAAGCTTTTTAGTGTGATATAATCCCATTTATTTATTTTTCCTTTGGTTGCCCGTGCTTTTGGGGTCATATTCATNTCTGAGAAAAATGTCATTGGAATTTTGATGGGGATTACATTGAATTTGTATATCACTTTGGATAGTATGGACATTTTCATTATGTTGATTCTTCCAATCCAAGAGCATGGAATATCTTTCCATCTTCTTGTATCCTCTCTAATTTCTCTCAATAGTGGTTTGTAGTTCTCCTTATAGAAATTTTTCACATCCTTGGTTAACTCAATTCCTAAGTATTTTATTTTTTTTGTTGGCTGTTGTAACTTCATCTTTTCTAATCTGGATGCCCTTTATTTCCTTCTCTTCTCTGATTGCTCTGGCTAGTACTTCCAGTACTATGTTGAATAGGAGTGGTGAGAGTGGGCATCCTTGTCTCATTCCTGTTCTTAAAAGAAAAGCTTTCAGCTTTTCCCCATTCAGGATGATATTGGCAGTGGGTTTGTCATATATGGCTTTAATTATGTTGAGATAATTTCCATCTATACCTAACTTATAGAGAGTCTTTGTTATGAATATTTGGGGTTTTATAACAAACCACACTACAACAAAGCCTGGCTCTTGAGAATCAAAAATATTTTATCTTTTAAAGTATCAGAAACCAAAATCATCTGTGCCCACCCAGCATACTGTCCACATTAACGTGACTATTCCAGGACACACTTGTCCATGAAGATGAAATTTTGAATGCCTTTTACTGTACATTTCAGGGACTTCCTGAAAGTTTTCAACAAGTAACAATAGATAACTCAGCCAGGCTCATCAACAATCCAAGACTTGCTTCTAACTCCTGCCTTGAAATTCTTGCCTTGCTGTGTCAACTAATCCCAAACTATTTTATCATAAACTTTGTCACTTTTAATGAAATTATAAATATTGCAATGTCACCCTTTGCCTTCTGAGATGGTGATAAGTTTCTATCAAGGGAGCGATTTCACCTTATAGTAGTAAGCAATAAACTTGGACTTGCTTTATCAATAGGTTATCTTGGTGGTATTTTGAGGAGCCAACATTTGACACTGTTACTTCTGTATTATTTACAGAAGCCTATTTAAGATATTTAAAACTAAAAAATGTTATCGTAGACTGCATCCACCATTCCCTGAGAGCAGGTTGCATAGAAGGAAAAAGTAATGGGTATGAGAAATTAAGTGTATAAAGGAAGAAAAAGAAAAAAAAAGAGAGAAAGAGGAGGAGGAGGAAGAAAAGAGGAGGTGGGGAAGAGGAATAATAAGTCGTTTAATCCTCAAAACACACTGATGAGCTAAATATGGTTTTTATTGCCCTCATGGTTACAGATGAGTAACTGAAGCATGAAGACCAGGTAACTTTCCCAAGATTTCACAGCTAGTAAGTGGCAGAAGGGGGACTGAATCCACACAGTCTTGTTTCCAAGTGTCTGCTTTTAAGCACTATGATATCATCCTATTATTTATAAAAAACAAATTACAAAATGGTATGACAGACACCACAGCATAGGCATGAACAGAACTTAAGGAAACAGTAGTCAGCTCTACCTAGGGTTGGCATGGGGTGGTAGAGACAAGGCTCTGTTGAGCTTCATATAAGGGATGATGCTTGAGTTGAGCCTTATATGATGAGCAGATGTTCTCCCAGATAAACTGACCCAGAGTGCAGATGTGCAAAGACCCAAAGGTATCAAGCAATGTGGAGTGTTCAGGGAATGGTAAACAACTTCCATATGGTGGGACCATGGAGAGGTCTGAAAGGGGAGGCGAGCACTGTAAGAGACAGCACCACCAGGCTGCAAGAGCTAGATCATCAATGGTCTTGTGGATTGGGCCAAGGGGTCTGTGGAGTGTTCAGGGAATGGTAAACAACTTCCATATGGTGGGACCATGGAGAGGTCTGAAAGGAGAGGCGAGCACTGTAAGAGACAGCACCACCAGGCTGCAAGAGCTAGATCATCAATGGTCTTGTGGATTGGGCCAAGGGGTCTGGTCCAGAACATGAATTCCTGGATATAGCTATGAGCAATGTGTTTCATCATGCCTCCTGTCTCCCAGTGGAGGTTCTCAAATAATCAAAGAAATAGAATCAGAAGTTTCTGTTCTGCCAGCAGAAATCAGACCACCATGTCCCACCCCCACCACCACCCGAAAGAAGGAAAGGGCTACTGCATTGTGGAGGTGTTCAGAGGAAGCAAGTGGAATTTGATTTGCAGTGAAACTCCTCCACTGATACAAACACCCCTTACCCAATACAGGAAGAGCATATTAGGGTGAGGTCTTCGCTGACTTTAGGTAAATAAGATTTTCTGCTTCAGCATTCTCCTAAGAATTCCTCCCTTGGGCCTGAAGCTAACACGGAAACGTGTGATGGATGAAGTCGGCAGAGGGAGAGGTTTGAAATGTACCCATCCCCCAGGCACCTTTCCCTTTTTCTCAGTGTTGTCCCATAATACCATGTATGTGTGCAAAGCAAAGGAGCAAGGAAGGCAAAGCAGAACTGGAAGAGAAAGTTTCTCATCAGTTCTCTGGCCCAGGACAAAGAAAGAGTCATGAGGGACAAAAGCAAAAGGTAGCATTTTTAGCAGATAATGAATACTTCCAAGAGCTAGAATAAAACTAGGGCAGAAGTCCTCAAGACTTCAGAAACCTTCACTCTCAGTGTGAGCGCCTACCCAGCTTAAATGAGAGAGAAGAAAAACAAGTTTCTATTTCTGAATTCCAATACCACTGCAGCAATCTTCCCTTTAAAAATGGCAAGGGCTTAGCCTGAAATATTCATTCAGAAATCAGCATTCATTTGCATCCATTTCTTATGTCCCCAACATTATGAATAAAATTAACTTAACTAATGAAATCAATTGCAGAAGTATCAAAGCCATTATTTGGAGCATGACAGAAAGGAAACTCATAACACACACATACACGTACATAGAATCTTTCATTGTCTGATACACAGCAGGAGCTTAAAAGGAGACTGAATGAATAAATGACTGATTGAATAGCCCCTTTTGTAGCTGTTTGACATGTTCCTTACCCTTTCTGTGCCTCAACTTCCTGGGCATAAGAAGCAAGGAGTATGAAGGAATAGATGAGGTCAACCTGACAATGCTGGTGTTGAATGATGGCATAGTCCAATGGTATCACATCAACCCTCAGGCCAGGTCAAGGCCCTGCCACCAACCGAATAACCACATGATTGGATCGTCACCTGTCACCGATCACCCATCGCCTCTTCCCAGCTACCCCAGAATCAGGTTTCCCCTTTCACCTGGCTGAGTAATTGGACACAATGATCAGCATGCTGGGGAGAAAGCGATTCCTGGGCTTTGCTCTCAAAGGAGTGTCGGCAGGATCCTTGGTACGGAGGATTCTCAGGGCCATCTGATAAAAGGCACCTGCACCCCAGATGGCATGATTAGGAGCTACTTCTGCAGCAATCAGACACAAAGCCATCCTCAGCTGACTTGAGAAATGAGTTTTCCAGCCCCTGCCACAACCTTTGGCTAAGGAAGCAAATGAAGTTGTTTCATTCAAATCAGTCAAGCCAGGCTTTGCTGAGCTTCAAGCTCCTGTCTGCGAGGAACTTACCATCTGTTTGGGGAGACAAGATTTATGCCCAAGGAACAATGAAGGAGCAGTATAAATAGTATCTAATCAAGAACTAACGGACCACAAGGGAGGGTTTCTATTCCCTCCTGTCTTTTTGCCAGTGACAGGGAAAGGAGTGCTTCTGGGCCACACCAAACTGAAAGTGAACATGACTTTGACTAAGAGGTCCTCAGACGCCTCACAAAATGGTGCTTTCTGGATTGCAAACAGACATTTCTTTCACCTCCGCATTATGCATATGGAGAAAAAAACAAGGAGGGTTTTTATGTTATCCTCAGATGAGAGCCAGAGAAGTAAATTGCCTTCCACAAGCTCATTTTCAGCAAAAAGGAGCCCCTTGAAAGTATAGGCCAGCAGTCCTCAAACTGATGTGCAGCAGGATTGCCTGAAAGGCTTGTTAAAACACAGACTGCTGGGCACCACCCCCACAGTTTCTGATTCAGTAGGTCCAGGTTGAGCCTGAAAATTTGTATTTATAAAAAATTCACAGGTGATGCTGATGCTGCTGGTCAAGGAACCATACTTTGAAATCTGCTGGTTTCGATGATGGTACTGAAGTGGACATTGTATATAAATGCTTGGCCTGTGCACATTACGGGTGATGCACAATTCTGCATAAACCTATATTTCCAGGCAATGAGCTGACATGGGAAGAGAAGGGTAGGGGTAAAAATGCAGGGGAGGGGAGAGGAGGGGAGAGATGGAGAAAGGAAATGGTCATAATGGAAGAGGATGCAATGGTTATAGACTCTCACTTAGGGTTCAAAAAATCAAATATCTGTAGGCTGTAGGAGATAATATAAATGGGAAAGGAGTAAGCAAGAATGAGAAATAGCCTTTGTCTGCTACAGCAGGAGAGAGACAGCAGTGGGACACACAGTTTCAGGGTCCTGGAAGTGCATGCCCTCTACAAAGGAGACAGTTCTAGTCAACTCTAGATTGTTGTTATTCAAAGTACGGGGCCCAGTGTTTGCCAGAATTACCCATTTTTCAAAAGAACTAAAAATTTGGATTTTTATAACCTATATTCATAAGGTAATGATACCCAAACTCACAATTAAAAATAAAAAATTTAAAACACAGTCCATTCAGTACCCAGGGTGACTGGAAGACACCGGGATTAAGCAATTCTCCAGAATTCTCCTGTGAAACAACAGCTGACATCTCTTAAAGGACCTGAAAAATCAGCCCTCTGGCCAGAAGGCAAGCAGATCATCTCAAATTTGGTGTGATGGGGCTTTAATAGCCTGCCACGGACGTGAAGCCACACTGAAACCTGGCTTGTAAAGAGGTCAATGCCCATTTGTGCCAGATGACAAATGTTGTCCATCCCACACTGGGAAACTGCAGACACTTCCACCTCACTAGAACTCCAGCTGCAGAGCAGTGTCTGCTGGCACGGTCACCACTGAGGAAAGTGCTTCATTGTGGGTTTCCCACTGGATCTCTCCCCAGCCTGCCTCCGCAGTAGTCCAGGTAAGAAGCTGAGCTCACAGCACTGGGAGTTACCCAGACAGCAAGATGGGGCAGGATTGTGTGTCACCCATCCCAGGACCTCTAGGGCCTGGCACAGGGGAGCACACTGTTGACCTGAGTAAATGTCCTTTGAAATAAGACCCCATTTGGAGGATTGGTCCATTTTCTTAAAAGCCTTTGTCTTATCTTCTCTTTTTTTGTCCCCACTAACCTCTTTGCTCTTCCTGTGCCCCAGGCCACTTATCCCAGGGTTCTTTCGGCCCTTGTGTGTCTGTGACTATAAAACACCCAATTGTTTTAGATGTTGAGAGTTGTTTTTGGAGCTTTTATAGCCATCCTGCCTTTCACCCCTCCTCTCCAGGGAGTCACAGAATGAGGGAGCGGGTACAAAAAAGAGAAGCCAACTTGGAATTTTTTTTTTTTAAATAATTTTTTTAAGCAGCACTTAATTAGCAGTTGAGGCAGCCTCCAAAATCCCCAATACAAGGCTCCCCATTAAAAGTGAAGTCATAATATGTGGCTTAGTGTGGGGCGGGGAGGGGATTCCTGAGATTCTGGACTTTCAGTGCTAAAACCTAGAAAGTCCCAGGCCGACTGGGATGAGTCGGTCACTGTAGCCTCCTACTTCCTGTCCAAATCTAAATATTTGGAACAGCACAGGAAAGAACTAGTTGAAGAGTAGAGAAAATGAACACCTTGACTCCACCCACACTGCTAGAGGCACAGTAAAAGGAAAGAGAGAAGGAAATCTCCAAACCCCTGCTGAACTTTAAAGCGTGGTAGCCATCCACAAATAAAATACAGCCCACTCCGATTAGCAAACTGTTCTCCCTTGGAAGTGGGGCATTTTGAAGGGAATGGAAAGAAAAGCAGAGGTGTTCTGGAGAGCCCTCCTACCCCAAAGGAATTAATTCTAAGGTGAGTTCCTGCCCTTTACACTCTAAGAGCCCTGTCCTGTCTTTTAGAGACTTATTCAAGGACCAGCTTCACAGATTATATTTTGTCTCAGTGCTCCAAAACAATAAATAAATGGGTTTTTGCAAATCATTTCTGGAATCTGATTGCTTTGACAGAGTGAACTTCAGCATTCTCCCAAAGCAGATTTCTCTTCCATTTAGGTGATTTCACCATGAAATGACTCCTTTCAGTAATAGTGTTTTAGATACCTCGCAAAGACACTGAGATCCTCATTGATTGTCAGGAAAGAAGGAAGCAAAAAAAAAAAAAAGGCTGCTCTAAATGGAGCATAAACTCTAAAACAGTTTTCTGAAAAACAGTGATTGCAAAGTCCCTGAGTCAGGACAGCTGGGAGCAAGCCATCAGATTCCCCTTTTAAGGCGCAGCTCCTTGTTGCTGTCAGCAGACCACATATTTCTTTGCATCTTCGAAGAAATGTTAAATCAATAAGCTACCTAAAGGTTGCTGACAAATCGGAACCTGTTCCATAAAAAACCAATCCCCATTGCCAGGGAGAAATAGAAAACTTGCACAATTTTTAGAAGAATAGGGCCATTTTCCACCAACACCCTACCTTGTATTCTGATATCTGAGGCATCTCAGCTCATGTTAGAGGCACAGTCATAGGTCCTTGTTGACTCAACTAAGCCTTGAAGGTTTAAGATCCCTCGAAACGCACAAATAGAACATGGGCTTGACTAATCTGGTGTTCCATATTAATTTCGAAAATGATTTCTGACTGTGAAGTAATCCCTTTATCTGGGCAGTGCTTTACAGTTTCCAGAGCATTTCACATCATCATGTCTTTAGTTCCCCCACAAAATCCCTCTGAGTTTGGCCAAGCCAGTGTTCTTACACTTATCCCATGCTGAGGAAAAGGAGAGTAAGAGAGACCTTAGTTCACTTCTTATAGATCACATGGCTAAAAAAAGGACTGAGCTAGGTCTAAAACCTAAGGTTTCTGATTTCTATTTTACATTACTCTTCCCTAAGTCTTCTGGCACCTTCATCAAATCTCCCAAGATTTCCTGATATCTCCAACACCACCTGATAAAAAGTCCTGTATTCTGCTCTAAAAGAATAAAGTTCTTGGTTTCTCCAATAACTATCCTTACTTGTATTTCTGAGTGTATCAGATTCCTGTGTTGACAATTCAATCATTTCACAAATATTTGCTAGATTATTTCATACAGTGTGTGAGGCACTGACACTGGGGACACAAAAATAAGTAAGACAGTCCTAACGTCACAGATCCTACAGTACAGAGCAAGGGCTGATAAAATTTTTCTTTAAATATTTTTGGCTTGGTGGCCATACTGTGTCTGTCATGACTATTGGACTCTGCCTTTGTAGAAGAAAGCTGCCATAGACATTATGTAAATGATTGGGTGTGACTATGTTTCAATAAAACTTTATTGAGGCAGTGGGCAGGATTTGGCCCACAGGCTGTACTTGGTCTACTCACGAACTAGAGGGAGTGTCGAAGCAGAAAAATGCAACCCTGAGGCAATACCTTAAATGATCTAGTGTCAAATGTGCTTGGAGGGTGTGTCGGCCACATGGCACTTCCACTCCTGTCTATGGATGGGAATGACATTTCCCAGAATCACCCCTCCTGCGGCTCTGAGTTAGAGTTGACTAAGAGAGGAACTCACATGAGACTCGGGGAATGCAGAGGGCATTATTTTAGAAGGTTGTGATGGTCAGAAATGAAGACAGACAGACATATGTACAGAGGGGCCCCAGCATGTCCTCCCTCTGCCCTCATTCTGTATTCGGTATCCAGGCCATCTTCTTTACTGCCAGCCCTGTTGACCAACAGTGGCCTCAAGTTCACCAAAACACACTTGATTGTAGTCTGCCAAAGTGATTCCACAGAGACAACAGCTTTCACAGAGGCAGCAATTTCTTTTGGGAGGGAGGGGGTTTATTGGCAGAGCCAGGGGAAGCTTTATTTTGGAAAAAAAAATTTGAATTGGCTCTTAGTTGGGGCATGAGCAGGAGGGGGTACCCTGGGCAGTAGACTCCCCCCAAGAGTGGGCTGAGGGCTAGGGCTAAGGCTGAGTCTCAGGTGGGTCTCCTGTTCCCCACACTCCCCAGCACAGCTGCCTCCCACACAGGTTCTGGGGCAGCCACAGGAGGGGGAAGGTTGGGAGGGACTGCAGTGGCCGTTCACTTGGGCAGGACATCAGAGGACTTGGACACCAGCTTTCCATTGCAGGTCTCAATCTTCTTCACAACTATGGCCTTGGAGGAGCTGATGTGGCTGAAGGGACTAGAGTTTCCATCAGAGCTGATGGTGGACTGGAAGGAGGTCAGGCCGTAGGTGGGGCTTGTGAAGCTCAGCCCACCTGAGTAGCCACTGGTGGCCTTTGTATGGATACTCACGTTCTGCATCCCAGACTCCAGCCAGCTCTCCTTGCCCTCCAGCAGCTTGCAGTAGGTGGCGACCTCAATGTCCAAGGCCAACTTGACATTCATGAGCTCCTGGTACTCATGCAGCTGCTGCACCCTGTCCTGCTTGGCCTGCTGCAGGGCAACCTCCAGCTCAGCCAGCTTGTTGTTGGCATCCTTGAGGGCCAGCTCCCCATGCTGCTCAGCATCAGCAATGGCAGCCTCCAGAGAAGCCCTCTGGCCTTTGAGGCCCTCAGTCTCAGCTTGGAGCTGGCTGGTGTTCAGGTTCATCTCAGTGATCTCTGTCTTCATGCGATGCAGTTCATCACCGTGCTTCCCAGCCAGGTTCTGCAGCTCCTCATACTCGATCTGATACATGCTCTCAGCCTCAGCCTGGCTGCAGTTGGCCTCATACGGGGCCTTGACCTCAGCGAAGATGCTGTCCAAGAGGCAGTAATTTCTACATGCCTCTCCACAAGTGCCTTCTTTGGAGTCCCACATCAACAACCAACCACATATTGCACCAAGCTTTTCCTGCAGACTCTGTATACCTATGTCTATGCTTCTGGCAAAAACGGCTCATGACTTTTTCCCTTTTCTCTGATGCTCTGACTCCCCACTTCCAGACCTTCACTCCCCCAATGCCTTCCATCTTCATGTAAGAAAAAGGTCCTATATTAAATCCCATGTTCCCATAACATTGATAGTGGCTCTGTTTTTCTAACCTACAAATGTGCCATATGAGCCGTGGGGGCGTAAAGGAGGAAGTAATACAGTGATTGAGTCTTTCATTCTATATTGTTGGGGCAGGGGCCAGGAGAAGTTGAGAAGACTTTGCAAAGATATTGTCTTCGCTTGGGTTGCCTTAGAAACAGACCCTGAGTCTCTGAGATTTGAGTGCAGGAGGTTGATTGGGGAGTGCTCTGTAATGGAGGGAGGAAAGCAGAATTGTACACAGGAAGTAGGAATTGCATTGTAGCCACAACTGAGACATCAATCAAATGCCATGGGAAACTCTGGAACTGGGATGAACGTTGAGAGATCCTGATTTGTGGCAAAGGGGGCAGGACGTTTTACCTCCACACTGACTAGTCAAGCCCCCAAGTGTGGAATATATGAATATTTATGAAGCAAATGTATTTCACAGGGCCTCTAAAGCCCTGCAGTTTCAGGTTTAGCCTAACTTCTTAAAAGTACATATACAAATGTTAACCTTGCAAAAGACAGGAAACTTTCCTCAGGCTAGTGTCTCTGATGTAGATGGAGAGTTGTAGAACAGCAAGGCTGCTGGCTCAAGGACAGACAAGTTTCTAATTGATATGTAAAAATGCTGGGGAAGCTGTTGTGGGGAAAGAGAATGTTTGCTAAGATCAAGCTTTTGCTGGTGGATTGACTTAACCTTTTGCAAATCGCATTATGGAATGTCACCTTGCTTGTTTCACTGAATGTTACCAGCCTCTACTGTTAAACTATAATTGGCCATAACCCCACCTATGTTCTCTTCCTGTAACTTCCTGGTCTGGAAAATAAATGTGGGAAGAGAAACCCAGGTCATGGTTAATTTCCAAAGGAGGGAATGACCCTCTCTTGAGGGTTCTGGTAAATCAACCCCTTTGGGGTCTCTCACTGCTAGGAAGAGATGGGCTTTGAGTAATCCTTTTTGTGGCTCCGTCACCCAGGCGAAGAGAGGTGACAAATCCATGTGAGGCAAAGCAACACCCAAGGAGTGAGTTCCATGAGCCATCAGCAACCAGCACTCCTGTAGTGCAGCAAGTGAGTGCCAACTCCTGAAAGGGGGCTCGCAGTGGCAAACCGCAGCATCCACTACAGTGTTATCTTGTAAGAGGGCTTTGAAGGATAAATACTCGCATTATCCAGATATTAAAGAAGGAGAAGAATATTTAGAAGGATGAAATAGTTAGAGCACATGCATCTTTAGGTGAAATTGCCTGAGGTATTCAGAAAATAATAGACCAAAGTGCTCATTAGAAAGGAAGTAGCTGGAGATAAGGTATATTGAAGTCATTTTATTAACCTTTTATAAATTCCTTGTTATAATTCCCTTACTTTGATAAGCATGATCTTATACCCAGAGTGAAGATTTTCAAAATGTTTGGAGATGGGTGGTGAGGGACTAGGCAGTGAGGGAACAAGTAGGTGGGTGGTGAGTGGATGGGGGATGGATAGATGTGTGGCGAATGAATGAGTGAGTGGATGGGTTTTAATGAACCTTAACTCTTTTAGTCAGTTGTTTCTCTTCTGGCCTTCTGGGAAACAAGAACCTTTATCTTGCAAAGAAAGAATAGCTGGTAAGCTGAAGTCTTTAGGCGGAGCTCCCTGAGTACAAAGTATACTGTATTTGTCGTTGGTAAAGCTCAGGGGAGGAATGTCACTTTACTTCACTCATTTACCACACCTGCCTGACCCCCACAGGCAGATGAGTCTTCAACCCTTTTTCCATTAGGGCTGAGAAGGCAGGGATTATGCCTTTAAGCATTCCCCCAGAAGCAGACCCTAAAACAAAAATAAGATGTAAGTACCTTATTAGGGAAGGAATCCCAGATAGCCCCAGTAGGGAAAAAGAAAGGCAATGAATAAAGGTGTTTTTATGAAACCACTGCTGCTGTCAGTGACTGAATTTTAATCCCAAGCAATAAGTCTGGGAAAGTATATACAACACATGCCTCACAGTTATTCCATCTAAAGGATGCGAAAGTAGGGGTATTTATGCACCGACTCTTGTCCATCAGTGTTTTAGGGCCACTGGGCATGATCTTCCACTGCCTGAAGAATACCTTCAGACAACAAGCTACAGATACTGGCAGTTATAAAATTCAGGGGCAGGCTGAATGTTCAGGCGATAAGGGCAGGAAACTGACAGCATCTTCTGCAGTTTGTTCACTGCTGTATTAAACACCTGACAGATAGTAAGCACACACATAAGTGTACATAAATGAATGACTAAGTGTGAATCAATGAATCACTGAATGGGACTGTCCTAATGGCCTTTTCAGGCAGGGAACTAGGCAAGTGGAGAACATCTCTGAGGCAGGATTTCACACACGTATGCGTGAGTCAGGCACAGCAACCTGACTGCACCCCTCCCTGGGTGCTGCTCCTACACAAAGATTATTTAATGTTTTCAAAATGCTTTAGAAGAATCAATTTGCTATGTAATTTCAATAGTAACAATCATAATAATTCTTTGTACTTAATAATACACTGGAGTTAGTGACAATAACAATTATACCATAATGTTTTTAGTTGACAGAGAAATTCAAGTTGGTGATATTGTACACATGCTTGTGTGTTGCTTCCATTTCCATTTCTTTATTTTTGATTATCTAAAAGATGTCTCCATCACAATGTTCCCAAAGACCATATTTGAGAGATAGGATCTGGAGAGGAGACGTAAGATCAGCTTGTTTACGTATAACTTACGTCTATGTTGTCTGTTGCAGACTGTATGTTCCAGTGTGATTACTGTTACCCTAATGGCTGTCATGTCATATTTCTCCTCTTTTCAATGAAAACTTGAAGCATTCCCATAATCTTTTATAATTTTCAAAGCATTGTTCCTTTAGATATGCTCATGGTGTTCTTATGACAACCCTGGGAGATAGTCATATGTAGGTGTTGTTACAATAAAATCCTGTAATATGAGATAAATGGGGTAGTAAACTATACTTACATAAAACATGGGGTTGTATTATTGTCAAGTTAATGAATATATAAATTTCTAGTCGTTCTTTTAGTTACCTTGTGGAAAAACAAGAGAAAAGATGTTTTCATTTATTAAATGTGTAGGAACTAGGCTGATTATTATAAAGGAAATGTGCACTGAACTTAAATCCCTCCACTGGGTGGAGGAGATCGACAAGTCCCAAATCCCAGTTGCATTATGTCTAGTGTAGCCAGAGCAGTCCCAGTAGCATTCCTTTTACTCTAAAAAATGTTCCAGTAGAATGGTAAATTCCATTATCATTCTAGCTATAGCTGACTTAACATTATCACAATTAACTTTTCGATAGGATTTTACTGTATTGTTTCCATTTAACCACTGAGAAAACTGATACTCAGAGTTCAATGATGTTCCAAAGATAACACATCTATTATTTGCTTATAGCTAGAATTAGAAGCTAGAACTCATTTCTTGTCTAGCCCTGTGATTTAGCTAACTCCTGGCACACTGCCTTTTCATCCAGCCTGCATAACCATTCCTCATTCAGCAAATATTTTCCCTTCACATAATCAAGTCCTTGTTACTATTTGACTCTAGTGACTTCTAGTCCCTGTTCCCACACTTATTCTATTTTAATGTATTTATGGTAAGAGCACAGATAGTTATATTCTACATTCTCACTCAACATTATACTACATTATCAGTTAAAATCAGGAGTGACTTAACAAGGTAGAAAATTATTTTTCTCTCAAATAAGAGAGGTCTGGAGGTAGGCAATCCAGAATGTTATGGTGGTTTCACAGTCATCAGGCTCTTCTCTCACTCCTCCACCATCCTAGAACTCAGCTTCTATCCCAAAAGCACATTATAATCCAGAAACAGCCACTGAAGTTCCAGTGTCCACATGTGTGAAGCTGGAGGCAGGAGGAAGAAAGGAGGAAAGGGCAAAAAATGTGCATCTCTCGGCTGAGTCAGCCGCTCATCTTGTGGCCAAAACTTAGTCACACAGACACATTTAGCAATTAAGAATGCTTAAAAATGTATTCTTTTAGCTGAGTTCATTTGCTGCCCCAATAAGATTAGAATTTTCTCTGTATAGAATAAGAGGAGAATCAATCAGTTAATTTCGCAAAAATGCTTCATAAGAAACCATGCCAAAACTCAGTGACTTACAACAACAAGGATTTCTTTCTTGTGTGTTTTAGATCAGCAGTGGCTGATAAATTCAGACTGGTCTCAGCTGGGCTTGACTTCAAGCTAGGGCTTCAGTTCACTCTACTTCACCTAACTCATTCTTTGGGACTAGCGAGCTACCTGGGGCATGTTCTTCTCAGGGTGATGGCAGAGTGCAACAGAGTAAGCCCAGTCATGCCATAATATTTCAAGTCTTTATTTTATTTATGTCCAATACTATCCCATTGTCCAAAGCAAATAGTATGAAGAAGCCCCAAGTCAAAGGGCAGGGAAATGCATCTTGTCCACCAGGAGACCACAGCAAAGGTGGCAATATATACTTGCTGTATGCTGCTACTGTAGGGGAGCATTGGGATCAGTAATTTAATCTGCCATGGTCAGTGATGCATAATTTTGTATTATAATGCAGTCTTTTTTCCCGTACCCCCAACTGCTCCCTCCCTATCTTGTTCCCTTCGATGTACTGGCATCTTAGTTCCCAGATGAATAATTGCTAAGCTTTGGAAACTCATAGGTCCATCCAAAACTGCTCCCATAAGAAGCATGAGAGTGTTCTTGGAGAATGTGATATATGATCCCTAGAGTTTGGGGTGTGGAGGAGTAGATAGAAAATAGTGCCTGATTCTGCTGGGAGAGGTCAGAAAGTAGGAACCTGCTGTGGGATCCTATGTCGGCAAAGTAAGAAGAGAGACTATAGTAGGAGTGGTCTGCACTGCTGGACTTTAGTTAGGAAGCCTGCATGTTTCCCATGGTACTACTAGATGCCTTGGAATGGAGCCAGCCTGGAGCTTTCCTGAAAACCCAAATTAGGGTCCACTCAGAAAAAGAAACAACAGGAATATACCAAAAGAAGAAAGGAAATGAGGGGAACTCGCTAGAGATCAATAAAGTATACATCACCTGGGTCACTGTATAGGGCAGTACAGTGAAAAAGATTACTGCACTGCATAACTCCAGGGATGCCAACACATCACAGTTCCCAGAGGTAGCAGTATACAACCTACATGGCCTTAAGCATAAGTCCTCACAGTGCAAACCATATACATCTCTCAGAAATGTGTCATCTCCTAATACAACAAAGACATCCTTCCATTTCGATAGATATAGACCTATTTCTTTTTATGAGTTGTATAATGTCCTATGGTGTAAATTTACCACAATATATTTAATTATGCCTAATATATTTAATTACTCACAATATATTTAATTTAGGTTGTTTCCTAACTTTATTGCTATTAACAATATTTCAAAAAGCATTCATCTACAGGGGCCGGCCCAGTGGCGCACTGCTACAGTGCGCCGCTTCGGAAGCGCGGCAGCGCTCCCGCCAAGGGTTCGGATCCCACATACAGACCGGCTGCTCACTGGCTGAGCGAGGTGCGGGGGCAACACCGAGGGTTGCGATCCCGTTGCCAGTCCCGGTCCAGTACGGGCGCGACACTAAGGGTTGCGATCCATTGCCAGTCACAAAAAAAGACAAAAAAGGAAAAAAAAAAAAAAAGCATTCATCTACATATATTTTTTCCATCCTTACCTCACATCATATACAAAAATAAATTATATATAGGTTCCCGCTCACTGGCTGAGCGAGGCGCGGGGGCAACACCGAGGGTTGCGATCCCGTTGCCAGTCCCGGTCCAGTACGGGCGCGACACTAAGGGTTGCGATCCATTGCCAGTCACAAAAAAAGACAAAAAAGGAAAAAAAAAAAAAAAGCATTCATCTACATATATTTTTTCCATCCTTACCTCACATCATATACAAAAATAAATTATATATAGGTAAAAACAAACAAACTTAAATGTAAAAGAAAAATGGAAAGTATTAGAAAACTATAAGATGATGCTTTTATACTTTGGGGTATGGATAGCCTTTATAAATATAACACAAAACCATCCTCAGCACACTTAATTTTATAGAACTTCTGTATGGATAAACAGAATACAAAGTTAAAAGGCAAGTAGACATGAAGCTAATGTTTCGATGCATGTTACAGTCTAATAGCCAAAATATGTTTTATGTAAATAACTTCTATAAGTTAATTTTTTTTTCCTTTTTGTCTTTTTTTCGTGACCGGTAACAGGATCACAACCCTCAGTGTTGCGCCCGTACCGCGACTGGCAACGGGATCGCAACCCTCGGTGTCACGCCCGCACCGCGCTCAACCAGTGAGCGGACCAGTCTCTATATGGGATCCGAACCCTCGGCGGGAGCGCCGCCACACTCCCAAGTGCCGCACCCTACCGAGTGCACCACGGGGCCGGCCCTATAAGTTAATTTTTTAATTAATAATTCAATAGAAAATAAGCAAAGATGATGAATTGGTAATTCACAAAAGAAATATAAACAGAAAACAAGATACTTGGTCTCACTAGCAAATAAAGAAATGTAAGTAAAGTAAAAACAACTATAAAATATAACTTTTAATAAGTTTTCAAAAACTTAAAAGTATTGAGGGGCCGGCCGGGTGGCGCACTGCTACAGTGCGCCACTTGGGAGCGTGGCGGCGCTCCCGCCGAGGGTTCGGATCCCACATACAGACCGGTTCCTGCTCACTGGCTGAGCGAGGTGCAGGAGCAACACCGAGGGTTGCGATCCCGTTGCCGGTCCCAGTCCGGTACGGGCGCGACACTGAGGGTTGCGATCCATTGCTGGACACGAAAAAAGACAAAAAAAAGGAAAAAAAAAAAAAAACTTAAAAGTATTGATAACATTTCTTGTTGGCAAGAATTTAGAAATATAAGCATTCCAATGCTTGCTGAAAGGGAGTGGCATTTGTACAATTTTTTGCAGGATAATTTAGCTTTATTTACCAAGATATTATTTAATGACTTAGAAATTTCATTCCTGGGAATTCATTCTAAAGAAATATGCCTTCTTGCACACAGAAATACACATATGCATGCACACACATGCACATATTACATGCACAGGATGTTTATTAAAGTGATATTTATAAAAGAAGAAAGAAAAACAGATGGAAATTACCTAAATGGCCATTAAGAAGACAATATTGTAGAATACTCTGCAATTATTAAAATGAATTATGTAGAGCTATATGATCTAACTCAGACAAATGTCCACAATATATTTTTAGAGAAAGAAAAATAAGGTGTATAAATATGTGTGGCTTCATTATATTTATCTAAACAATATATATTGTTTTTATGTGTTTGTATAACTGTAGAAAAATTCTAGAACGCTATACTCGAAAGTTACTTCTGTAGGAGAGGGGATATTGGATCAGAAGATAATCTGTTAATTCATACATTCTATTCTTCTGAATTTGTTACAAGAAGCACATATATTTACATGATTTTAAAAATAAAGATTTAGAGAAGAGAAATGGTCTGGTTTTGTATCTGACTCCTGCAGTCCTGTGCAGGACGAGGTCTCCTTCCAGGTAAGGCAGTGGTGTGCTGGTCAATCAGCTGGATCAGGGAGAGGGGGAGGAAGGGAGCCCTGATTTGTAGTGTTTGTTGATTTTCATAGTGTAAATGTTCCCACCATGTTCAATTTCAGATGGGTCACAAT
The DNA here is from genome assembly GCF_000696425.1 of Galeopterus variegatus. Taxonomy (NCBI): domain Eukaryota; kingdom Metazoa; phylum Chordata; class Mammalia; order Dermoptera; family Cynocephalidae; genus Galeopterus; species Galeopterus variegatus. The sequence goes on along the minus strand of NW_007731064.1, from coordinate 120,386 downwards.
ATTCTGAATATTTGTCATAATAGGTGTTCAATAAATCAATTTTAAATCAGGTGTTGAAAAGAACTGAACTGCCAAAGCTCTGAGTAAACAAGTCAAGTCAAAAATTCTGCTCTGGTGGAAGGGAAACTCCCTGCTGGCTGGGGCAAGTTTCAGCCTAGATGATTGATAGCACATCCATCTCTGTCCCCAGCTCACCACCAAGCATTCACGGTTCAAAGCTTCTTGGGTTGGTGTAGTCTTATTACACTTTTACAAGGTCATTCACCTGACCAATTCTCTAAGAGATGCTTTACCCTTTAGAAGGCCTCCAGGCAACTGAATTCTGCAGATGGTTCACAGAGGGATTGAATCTTGGTGAACCTTCAGCCTTTACAAAACTATTCCTCCAGATGGGAAGACATGAGAGCTGTGGTACAGCCCCGTTTCCAGGTGCTGCTAAACACAGCAGCAATTAACAAGACACCTGGCAGTTTACTGACCTAGGATTTAAGAACAACTGCCCCCAATTGGTTCACAGTTTAATGGCTCAAGAATCAAAGCAATGTCATAAGGTAAGTGCTATGATGGCCAGGCCCACCCTTAGCATTTGCGGGGACTATAAAATGTGCCTTTCTTGTGTTTCTACCCCAGACTCTGTCCTACACTTCAAAGATTCTCATGTGGATGCCCCACCTATATGTCCATATTTGATCCACTATAAACCCCTACCCCAAGCAGCCACCCCTTAGCCACTTTTCAGGACCAGGGATGCACTCCAGCTAAACTATCCACCCTCTAAAAGGAATCTGGGAAGAAACTTCTGCAGGCTCTTGGAAGTGGCTTAATGCCATTTGGGTTGGGAATTCCAGGGTCCTGTCTACTCACAGAATGATCTAGAAGCAGGGCCAGAACTCTTTACCCCATGGAAAGAGTGCAGCCCACAAGGGGTCTGAGAAAAGTTCTCAAGAGCATGGGACCTTGGGCTGGGGCCCCAACTTCCTCGGAAGTATTAGTAATGGGAATAGTATACAGGGCTAAGAGAACAACTAACTTACTCTTGGCCAGTGAGAGAAGGCTTCCTGGAGGAGATAAGCCTAAACTGAGCCTTGACATATGCATAAACTTTAGGCAATCAGAAAACAGAGTGGGAGATTCCAGACAGAGGAACCACATGTCAAAGGGCCTTAATCACTAAGAATTACTCACAAGAACTGATGTTAAATCATTCATGAGAGTATACACCTTTTTGTTTTCCCAAATTGGAAAGATACTACTGCCCTTCACCCCAAAACCCAAGAAAAGGGGTTGGCAATTTAGTCTACCTGTAGAGGAGTGATGACGACTTCTCCTAAGCAGCTGGATGGAGCCCACGTTCTGAAGCAAATGACACTGAGTCTCTATTTGCCGTGCTGACCTGTGGTTTCACAGAAGCCTGCCAACCTGGCTCCTTACCCATCCCAAACTCTTTCCTCTCCTCCCTCCCCCCTCTACAGTTCACTACCCTCTCAGAGGATGTATTAGAGACAGACAAGCCTGGAAAGGGAATTGGTATCACAGTATTAATTGGGGTAATGAGTTAGCAGATAATCTATTTGCATTTTTATGGGGCCTTTAAGGACTTAATTTAACTTGAAAGTGTGATTAAGGGGGGAATTTTCAGGTCAGAAGCAGGCCCCTTAGGAAGATCTGGAAGGTCTATCTGGGTCCCTAAAGGAAAGCCCTGTGCTTCCTGGTCATATTTCAACACCTCCAAGTCAGAGATCAGCAAATTTTTTCTATAAAGGACCGAGAGCAAATATTTTAGGCTTTGTAGCTCGTATGATCTCTGTCACAAATACTCAACTCTGCTGTTGTAGCTCAAAAGCAGCCACAAAAGAAATATCATTGGATGAGCAAACAAGTGAATGAGTGTGGCTGCGTTGCAATAAAACTGTTTACAGTAACGGGGGGCAGTCCATAGTTTACTGATGCCTGCTAAGATTTCCACTTGCTCTCCTTCCCTCTTATCACTTCTAGGGAATGCAGCTCTGCTTCTCAGGTGAAATGTTACAAATATTCCTCGAAATGCTGCCAAGGAGAATCACCACGGATTGATATACTTGACCTTGGTGAGTCCGGAACTTGAGATTAGATGGGACGTATTATGATGTCTGATATCTTATACCCATGCTGTGCCTTCTTATTTATGAAAGGCAATCACATATATTGCTTCACACTCAGGTTCTCATTCCCCCCATCACTGGAGGAAGACGGCATAGATTAATCATTGAAAAAGATCATAGGTTCCCTGAGTCAGACCAGCAAGTGTTGTGTTTGTCAAGATAGGCCAGATATGCTACAGGAACAAATAACCCCTTCGTTCCAACATAACTACCATTTGCTTCTTCCTTATGTTATACAGCCAACATTGTCATCAGGATAGGTGGCTGTGCTCTGCGCCATTATTCAGGGTCCCAAGCTGCTGAAGATTCTGCCATATGGAACATCCCCAGGCAATGGAGTAAGAGAAGAGGAAATGTGGAAACATGACTTCAGCTCTTCTACATTTCAGCCCAGTAGTGACACATTAGTTCTAATTACAGCCCATTGTCTGTGGGTAGTCACATGGCCACAACTAACTGCAAGGGACTCCAGGAGATAACAGAGTGCAGATGGATTGTTCAATAAGCACCACCATCTCTGCCACACCACACATGGCCTTCCCAGTGAGTTGCTCTATGACCTTGGATGAAAAGCTGGAATATTCTGTGCTTAAGTTTCCTCCATGGTAAAGCAAGAATAACAATAGCCTCCGACTCAAGTATTCTGGTGATAAGAATTGATCACGTTTAAACCACTGTGTCAGGCAAGTATTCAGTAAAAGTCAGCCATTACTTTTATTACTGACTATGATTGTGAGAAAAATGCCTTACCCCTCTGGGTCTATATTTCCTCATTTGCAAATCAGGTGTGCCAATAATACTGTTTAGGATAGCTCTTAGATTAAATGTTGTAAAATGTGCAAAGATCCTAACACCATGCCTAACATACAATAAGAGTTTAATTAAAGTTATTTGCCCTTACTGTGTGCTGTCATGAATTGGTAATTCTTTTTAGTTCTGGTTGCAAAGGGCTTATCTGTGTGTCTAATGGGTTGCAATAGTATTTAAGATGCTGATCAATACAAACGCAAATATAGAGTATTTCAAAACAAGTGATTTTTTTTAAGGTGCTTCCTATTTTATTTTATTTATTTTTATTATGAATATTCATGAGATACAAAGCTGATTGTCACCCCTTGTGCCCAAGATGTAAAGGACAGATTCATACTGGCAGCATACACATTACTACAAATTGCGTTTGTACCCCATGCCCCCCACCCAATTATCCCCAACCTCCCTCCCCCTTTCCACCACTCCACTTTGTATCCCAAGGCATGTTCTCTCCCTCTTCAAGTCCAATGTGTGCACCACTGTGGTCTTTCTTTCCTTCCTTCTTTCTGTCCTAGCTCCTACTTATGAGTGAGGTCATGCGGTATTTATCCCTCTATGCTTTGCTTCTTTCACTCAACATAGGTTTCTCAGAAGTGATTTTAGGGATTCTCTATTCTCCAGAGGTAGCTTACCACCCAGAGATGTATTGTTGTGTAGTATGCTTTATTTTTCTTTCAGCAACTTAGGTACGCTTGAAACTACATTACCCAGCATGCCTTTTCTTGTATGGTCTGAGTTAGAGTCGCCAAAAGTGAAGTTGTGTGAGATTTGGGATGCAAAATGAAGCAGCAACCATTATGATCTGAGGTTTGATGTTGGTAGAAGGTGTTGGGGGCAGACACTGACATGTCCTTGATCTTCCCTGCTGCACATCCAGCTTTCTTCTTTGACTGCCATTCCTGATGAGCAGTGCTGAGTCCATACTCACCACCACTGTGAACTCAACAGGCGCGGTCACAGAGAGCCAACAACCTCCATGAACTTCCACATCAGCTCCCTCTGCAGTTCCACTCCAGCAGCCAGATGTGTCTAGTAGCTTCTAGGTTTCCCTGAAAGTTTGGATTCATTCATACATACCAGGTCTAGATGGTGACCTGCTCTGCACTGAATGTGTCCCCACAAACTTCGTATGTTGAAATCCTAACCCCCAGTACCTCAGACTGTGACTATATTTGGAGACAGGGCCTTTTGAAGAAGTGATTAAGGTCAAATGAGATCATAAGCATAGGCCCTATGGCCCACTATAAGGACACAGGACTGGTACCCTTATAAGAAAAGGAGATTAGGACACAGACGTGCATATGACTAGCTCAGATGGGATGTTGGACAAGTGAAAGTTAGAATTCCATTTGGTCCAAGGAAGGCTTGAGATCTGTGGAGCCAGCCTCCAGGATGGAGCCCACGACTCTCTCCTCCGGGTCTTCACACCCTGTGTGCCCCCGCCCACACTGAGTAGGGCTGACCTGCTTAACCAATTGTACATTGTGAGAACCATGACTGTGACTTCCAAGGCTAGTAGACTATAAAAGAAATTGAGGCTTCTGCCTTGCTCTCTTAGATCACTCATTTTAGAGGAAACCAGCCACCACATCATGAGGACATTCAGGCAGCCTTATGAAGTGATCCACAGATGAGAAACTGAGGTCTCTTTCAAAAACAGCCCTAACTTGCCAGGCATGTGAGTGAGCATCTTGAAAGTGGATCTGTTAGCTCCAGTCAAGCTTCCAAAAGACAACAGTATCAGGAGACATCTTTTTTTTTTTTAACTTATCAATATACAATGTAATTGATTTTCGTGTCCCTTTTCCAATTCCTCCTTTTCCACCCACTCCCCCCCTCCATCAACATCATATCTGTTCCCAGAGGATATCTTGATTGTGAAGGAGTTCAGAAAATGTTATCGAATTATGCTCTTAGGTCCCAAAGTCAGAGAAATGAACAATGCACCCAGCAGTAAAGCAAGCAACTCTTTTTAAAAAGGAGATAGACTTATGTACAAGGGGGGGTAGCTACAGAAAGCTACCCCCACAAACGGAGCTGTTCAGGGTCGTTTATAGGGAAAGGAGTCAAGGGGTGCAGGTCAGCGGCGTCATTCTGCACTTCTGGAGGTGGTCCATTCTGTCCTTGCTGGTTGTATCATGGGCACATGCTCAGCTAGGGCTTTGGTCCCTGTGCCTGCTCAGTAGGTCCCAGATGGTGGTGGTGTACATTATCATCACACCAGGCAGGTCATTGTAGCTGTCACCTTGACGCTTTGTTCACATGCAGGAACTCTTAAAGGGGTCTTAAGGTTGATCTGTAACTTAATTTTTACAATTACAGGAAACAAGCCTTGGGGAGGAGTTTTGCAACTTAGTGAGTATCTGTTCCCCTCTTATCTCAGTTTATTTTATCAGGGCAGGCCATGGGGTAACCATGCGCCCTGGGGGGTCCCATGACTGAGGAGTGAAAAGTAACAAAGTGTCCTCTGGAGGGAAAATGGAGTCAGTTTGGTTCACAGAACAAGCCCTATTCTATCTCAACGTCATCCCAAAATATGCCACTTTGGACTTCAAACTGAGGGCATTTGGGGAACACCAAATGTAGGGAGGGGCTTTCTCTGAACTGCTCTTGTCTGCCTAAAGACAGAGCCTCTAAAAAGAAACTCAGTTGTCATGAATCCTCTCACTAGAAACTTCATGAGTCAGGGGAAATTGGCTAATATTGCAAGAAAGGAGACTGGAGGTCGACACCAAGCCCGGAAAGACTTTGTCACAAACTGTCACCTGTTCTTCAGAGAACACATTCATCTTTCTCCAAAATTATTTACTTTCCCCTAAATTGCCTACACTCCCCCCTCCCATCTCTCCATAAACTAAGTATATAAGCTTCTAGATTTCCCTGGGGTTTGGGGTACTTGCTTTCCTTTTATGTGATGCCCCAAAGCACATAATAAATTTGTATACCTTTTCTCCTGTTTATCTTTTGTCAATTTAATTTGTATCCCAGCCAAGGAACCCACAAGGGTGGAGGGAAGCCACTTTTTGCTCCCCTACAATTATAATATCTCATAAGAGACCCTGAGACAAACTGTCTAGATAAGCTACTCCCAAATTTCTGGCCCACAGAAATTGTATAAGATCATAAATATTTACTGTAATTTAAAAAATAAACAAAAGATTTTTTTTTAATATTTACAGTAATTTGTTACAAGGAAATGGAAAAGTAATAAACCATCTGAAAGATGACTGGCCTCAAAATATACCTTGTTTCATCAACAGCAATGATAATAATTATTTGTACTATATTATATTCAAGTGCTAACTACTTGTCAAGTGTTACGCTGAGCACTTTATAAGCAATATCTAATTTAGTCCTCATAACCAACTCATTTGATGAATGACTGAATTAGGTTTGTACTGAGTCTCATTTTTCAAGTAAGGAAACTGAGGCCTAGAGAAGACAACTGACTTGCTCATTTTCGACAAGCCAGCTGGTGATGCAGCCAAGACTCGCCCCACATCTCCAGACTCCTGGCTTTGGGCTCTGTCCACTGATACCCTATTATGTCTCTTTGGCAGAGCTCCCCAAGACCTTATATATGGTATCAGTTTCCTGAAAACTTAGAGTGCAAAGCCCTTGGGCTACAAATACTCTTTCATCTGCACCTGCTGACCTGGGTGTTGCATGCTCTTGAGCTTCCTGCAGCTTCCTGGGTGCAGCCTTCTCAAGAAATGCCAAGGCACCTAACCAGTCACAGGCTTGCGTTGTTAACATGCCTCCGGGAAAGCGCAGTTGAAGCTCCCACAAGTCCTTCCCCATCACTGCACTCTGATTTCCCTCTTGGCTTACTCACTGCTCTGCTGGGGAAGGAGGATGGCGGAATTGCTTTAAAAGCAATTTCACACTTAATTCTAGAAACCTGTCCTGTGCTTCAGTGGAGGATATATCAAAGAAAATAATCAGTCAGAAGATTATAGATTTTATTATGAGAACCAGTTGCTTTTGGTTTTTAGAGTTATGTATATTCTCTTTGGGTCCTTCTCTATACTCCTATAAGCACTTGATCCAGTTTGGACTTCTTGCTGGTATAGTTTTTGCTTCATTATGAGGGGAACAACCCCCTTCTGTTCATATGATAAGCCGGTTACTTCCCATAAGTTAACACTGTTGACTGAAAAATGTCTAATTTATCAAGACACATTGTTTTCATAGCATGTTGCCTTAAATCCTATAGTAGGTAGTATAGGAGAGACATTTTTACACTTCTATCTCATTAATATGCTAGGGGACCAATAAATATTTATTGTTTTCTTTCTAATTATAAATATAATAGAGTTTGTTGACATACAACTACTTTACAAATACATAATACATAAAATAGAAGTTTTCCCAATTTTGTGCCCTAGAGACAATCACTGGTAATATTTCAGAGTATATGTATGCAGCTTTGTTTTTCCACAGATGCTAAAATATTTTAGTTTCATTTTCTTCTTCAAAAAACAAAATTGTTGTCATATCATACATACTTTTCTCCCATGTTTTTTTCTCTTAGCAATATTTCTTGGAACTATTACATCTTAGAAAGTTGTTTCTACATTAGTATGTATGGATTTTCATTCTTTGAACAGTTCCTGATGTACCATAATATGTTCAATTATTCTCAAACTAAAGGATTTTGGGGTCGCTTCGTTTCTTTTTTCAGTGACAATATATGCTGAAATGACCATTCTTGGGCATGTCTTGCATAGCATTTCTGGAGGATAAATTCCCATGGGTGACTTTAGGACAGGATTTGCTAGCTATCCCAGCTTGAGCACCTACCAACAGTGCCTGATGCTGCTCGCCAGCATTCGATATTTTCTTCTCTCATCTTTGTGTTATGCCTAACTCTTATTATAATTAACATTGATGAGAATAACAATAGATTCATTTCCTTCTTTACAGGTGGATTGAAAAGGAAATTCCCTAAATTGTAAATAGGAGATTAAGTTTGCCCAGGAGTAATTAGCATTTATATAGCTCCTCATTCTCAGAGCTAATTCAGTGCTAACTTAACTCACACTTACCCACAAACAGAAATTTGACATTGGGGAGAATTTTGCAGGCCTTTCCTGGAAAGTTATGTTCCGCTTTTCTTGGCCTAGTCTGGTAACTTAGAACCAGATGGATTCTCTTAAGACAGAATAATCTTTTGGTGTTTAAGAATCACTTGAGAGGATTTAGGGAAAAAATGGAGATTCCTACCCACCCACCCCCACTATTTTCCACTTTGATTCAGGAGATCCTGGATGGGACATTTTTGTGTCTTATGGACTTCAGTCATGTAAACTTGAGGCACTTATGGTTCTACATTTGGCACATGGATGTTATTACTCCATGTAAACTCCCTTTCTTGTTTTATTCATTGATTCCCTGCTATTCTAATTGCCAATTTAAACTCTCTTCTCTACTGTAAACAACGATTTCAATGTATTGGATTTATATTCTAGAATTTTAAAGTATGTATGGAAAATATGTAGCGTGATTTTGTGTGAAATTTATATATGAATTATATATTTTAAGTTAAAATATAATATATGTAATATATACACTATAAAAATGAATACATATATGAATTAAATTGTGGTATAGATTTTTCTGTTTCTTACTTTTTTCTCTCAGCACTCTATTTTAAGATCTGGCCACATTGCTGTGGGTGCATCACACAGAGCATTGCTTCTGATTGCTGCTGAGTATATCCTAATAGGCTTCTGTCACCTTTTACTCATGCATTCCCCTAGCGATGGACAAGCAGGTTGGGTCCATCTCCACATTTAGCTACTATAAGCAAGAATGCAATGAACAACCATATATATGTCTTTAGTGAGAATGTCTCTGGGATTTATACACAGGAGTTTGATTGTTAGTGTTGATCTAAAAGAAACTGACGCCAAACATATAAAGCATAGCATTTACTGAACTAATATGGTGATTGCAACCAGGAAAATGCATAGGTCAGTTCACCTGGAGAAATGCGCTCCAAAGAGGGCCAGCAGAGCTTAGCATTTTATAATCACAAAAAGGGGGAAGGCTCAAAGGAGAGAGAACAGCCCTGCCTAGTTACTTCATCAGGTTTCCTATTGGCTGTACATGACTTATAGATTTGGGATTGGTACTGGGTTACATCCTACATGTAGAGATACTGGGTCAGGGTTACGAGAAGCATTCTAGATTATTTTTGTGGCTTTCTGGTGCCATCATGTCTGCTTCTAAGTAAAAATGATCTTATAATAACGTTTTCCAGGACAGGTAGACGGGACTACTGACTTATCCCAGATCTCCAAAGGCCCTATAATTTAGCTGACCTGGTCAGAACAGATTTTTTTGTTATTATTAGGATAGAGTAATTTTTTGCTGTTTTTTTTGACTTCTTATAATGACAGTTTTCAAAAACATACAAAAGTAGAGAAAATGGTGTAATGAGCCTCCATTTGCTCATCTGCCAGATTAAAAATTATCAATATTTTGCCATATTTTAGCTCTTCTTTCATTGCAGTATTTTAAAGATAATCCCTGCTATCATGCCATTTTACTAAATATTTCCACATGCATCTCTAATACATAGGAACATTTTATACATAACTTCAATACTAGTATCACACCTAACAAAACTAACAATATTTCCTCGATGTCATCTAATACTCAGTCCACATTCAAATTTTTCTGATTATGTTCATATGTTCAAATCAGGCTCCAAATATGGTGACATAATGTATTTGACTATTATGCCTCTTAAATCTCTTATTCTGTAAGTTACACTACTCTCCCCTTATTCATGCTATTGACTTTAAGAAGCGAGTAGATCTTCCCAGTGTGATGTTTCACATTCTGGATTTGTCTGGTTGTATCCTTAAAGTGTCATTAACTCATTCCTTTGTCACCTGTGCTTTTTGCAAACCACAAATTATATAGAAGGCTTGATTAGTGTAAAGTAAGGTAAATCATAACTAAAGCAAAGGTGTTTCATTATTTTAGTTATTATTTTAGTTATACTAAGTTTCCATTTATATTGTCAGAACTAGGGCTCAGACCCTTTAAACCCATTGTACAAACTGGGTCCCCAGACCCCTCACATGCAGGTCCGTGCTAGATAATTGGGAAAGATTCCGGGAGGTGTTGGCAGACGACACAAGCTCTGTCCTCAGCACTAGCAGTAGCTTACAGGTCTGGTAGCTTACAGGTCCAGCAGTGGCAGTGGCCTTGCAGAGGGTCCCGGGGGCACTAGCAGCAGCAGGAGGGGCCTCCCCATGGCTCCCTGGGGGGGGGGACATCCCAGGGGTTGGCGGCCCTGTGGATTAGAGCCACTCATCCTTTATACTTAAGTACATAACCCAGGACCCTGGGTGCACATGCACAATTACACTAGACGATAACCAAGGAACACCTGAGCACACGTGCCTATTTACAACAAATGCTCAGCAAGATTCTGAACATGAGGGGCCCTGACCATTTTCCTATATTTTCCCAACAATTAGATTCAGGTTCAATAATTTTCATGGTTGGTTCCATGCACTGCATGCTGCATCGTATCAAGAGCACACAGGTCCAATAGTTCCACTTTTATTGATGATAAATTGACCAGCAGTTTCAGATCATGACACCTTATCTTTCTATTGTGAAATTCCTCATCTACAAGCTTTCTAATAGTTTCAGTGCTATTTCATCAAGGATTGCAAATGGTCATTTTTAAATTTTATTATTTTTTCTAAATTTACTAGCAGTTTTCCTATAAAACCAACTTTCCATTATCAACTAGGTTGGCTATCCTGAAATACAGTTCATATGGGCAGGGAAAATATGGGTCTCTTTTTGGGTTTTCTTTTGGGGAGGTATTTCTTTTTCTTTAATTATCAATTATTAACATAAGGTGTTGGTGACCTAGCTACCTCCAGTAGTGATCAAAGGGTTTTTGGTTTAGTTTGTTTTGTTTATATTTTCATGCTCAAATTTTCTAACTTTTAGCTAATAAGATCCTTCAACTTGGCTCCAATGTCCATTGGATGTGACTGTACTAGCTTTGATACCTTCCTTGACTTCCAGCTCATCAAGATAATCCAAGGGCATCTTGTTTATTTCCCACCCCAGATATGGAATCAGCCATTTCTCCAAGGTTCTGGTTCATTTCCATGAAGAATGGTATTTAGAAATCACCATCTGAGCCCCAGGAATGTTCGGTGTTACAGAATTAGTGTTGCTTCTCAGCCTTTCAGAAGACATAGGTAGAAAACACATTGCTCGTAAGATTTACATTACAATATTTTAATCTCTTTGGTTTTGTACCTTTTCTATTTTCCTTTATACTGACAATTCTGGTTTCTACCAACATTAGCATCATGACTTATTTGATTTTGCATTCTATATATACAGAATACTTTCAAAATAACTATACCAATATGCTTAATTACAGCAATTCTACAGTTTAAAATCTTTTTGTAGTTCTTTTTGTCCATAGAATTTATCCTATTAAGGACGTACAGTTTAGAAAACCTGAAGTCATATGAAATATTTATGTTCACCTGTGGTTAGGTCAGGGGTTGGCAATTTTTTTTTCTGTAATAGGCCCGATGGCAGATACAAGTCACTTTGCAGGCCATCAGTCTCTGTGGTAACTACTGAACTCTGCAATTGTAGCACAGAAGCAGTCATAGATAACATGCAAACCAAGGGACATGACTGCACTCAATAAAATTTTGCTTACAAAAATGGGCAGCAGACTTGTTTGGTCCTACAGACTGTGGGTTGCCAACCCTCAGGTTATGTCACCAATTTGATACAGAACTAGGTACATTTGTTTTATTCCTTTTTAAAATTTGGAGTATTAATATTTTATTACCTTATCCTTTTTTTTTTTTTTTTAGTGTGTAAGGATGGAAAAGTTATATACCAAGTTTGAGAAAAGATTCAGATTCGGGTGATTAATAGAACTAATTTTGAGACATACTGTCCTTTAGAAAAAAAGACACAACCTCAGAATTGGGGAACAATTAAACCTGGAGTCAATTGTTAGCTAAATACAGTCATTTGAAGGATATTAGAGAGGCACTCAGAATCAAAACTTATTCTTGATATTCTTACTAGTTGTCTCTTCTTTCTGTTACATCACTTATCACATTTGGTAAAATGAAAATGTTTCTTGGGTAACCATTTGGACCCAAGATCAACCATAAATTATTAAGCCATAAATTCATCATCAACCCTAAATTCATTTATCTGTTTGCTGCAGAGATCTAGATACTTGAGGCAAAAGAGACATGGAGGGGATTGATGGAGAAAACAAAGGAGGGTCAGCAGAGAGCAAAAGAGCTGGAGGAGGTGATCACATACAGGCATTTGGTGTTTTAGGGAACCAAGGAAAACCTGGACAAGGAGTACCTGGATACTAAATGAAATTAGGCCCATTGAAAACAGGTACTATGTTGGTTTTCTTCTCTACTAATAAATGCGTAACACCTGGATTTTACTTTGTCAATTCATTTTATCAGCATGGTATTTTAAAGGACAACGTACCTGGCAAATGTGATGCTAGACTGCAATATAAGCACCTTGTCGGTTTTTTTTTAATACCCAGTCTACTGTAAGTGATTGGATTTTCAATCTCTGCTTAGCACATTGGTGGGGATAGACAGTGAGGAGACTTGGTCACCAGCCCAGAATATCCTACAGTAGAAGAAGAAGAAAAGGCCAAAATAACTGATATCAAAATATCAGTTTATTGTTACTAGACAATAAACTCTGTCACTTCCCAAATTTGCCTTGCTACAGTTTTGCTGGGATATACTTTTTATCATGAACAATGAAAATAGATTATAATATTCAAATTGAGTGTCTGGGCTCAGAGAAGCTTAGTACCTAAAATTTAAAAAATACCTAAAAATAAACAGTACTTATTGGAATTTTTTTCAATATCAGCAGAGATCAGACAGGGGAGCACATAAACCAGGAATTTTTTTTCTATCACCTCTCACAACTTTTAATAATTTTCCTTTTTACATGTTTGAGACTTAAAGTAGCATAATTAAAAGGTGTCCAGATCTTACAGAAATACACTCATGGGTTGAATGCTGTCTCTACTCTTTACTGTGTGGTCTTAAAAAGGTCACTTAACTTCTCTGAGCCCCAGCTTCTTTATTTATAAAATCTGGATGATAATGTCTATTTCTCAGGTTTGTTTAGGTAGCCCCTTATTCCTTTATTAAACATGTATGAAATCTAAAGGAAACCAGAATACACCACTCCAAAATATGCCACTTTGGCACATGGGTCACTTCGAGCTAAAGGCAATTGAGAATCAATAGATACAGAAAAAAGACTTCCCTAATCTTCCTTTATCTGACTAAAAGCAGAAACTTCTGAGGAGTGAGAACTCCATAAATCCCCTCTCTGGGGGAGTTTTATGGCCATAAAGAAGATGGGAAAGTTTCACAAAGTCTGCACAAAGAAACCCTACTAAAATTACCTTTGTCTTCTATTAGTTTCCCATGTATTTACCTCCTTACAATTTGCTGCCCCAAGAAACCCGGTGTTTCCCCCCACCCTTTGTCGAGTCACTTCTCCATAATTTATTGCCTTTGTTAAAATGGTATACAAGCTTCTCAGTCTAACTGCTTCTTTGGGTTTTTACTTATTTTCTATAGAGGCCCTATGCATATAAAATTAAATAAAATGTGTAGGCTTTTTCTCCTGGAAATCTGCTGTTTGTCAGTTTAATTCACAGTCCCCAGATACACACCTAAGAGGGTAGAGAAAAAGGTTTTTTCCTCCCTACAACACCTACACTATTAATGAATGTCAGAGACTGCTAGGGACCCAGAATAGAGGATGAATCAGGTTATCTTCCCTTCCCTTTAGGAAAGAATCTATTGAATACAAGATACCTGTGCTGAGTCTTAATAAAAAGATGCAGAATTCAGTGGATGGGAAATGGGGGCTGGGATAAAGGGCCATTCCGTGTGGAGGACCCTGCTTAAGCAGACACTGAGACAAGAAACAAATATTAGCATTAAATGAGCTATTAGTGCCTAGCATATAGTAGGTGCTCAATAGATATTCTCTACTTTTCTGCCTCCTTCTCTGGCAATAAACCCAATTTCTACCATAAGTATTCTTTTAAAAAATTGAAAAGATGCTATAGGTGCTTATTCCACCTGTATTCCAGGTGGGGTCTATAAACTAGAAGCCTTGTCATTACCTCGGAGCAGGTTAGGAAAACAGCATCTCAGGCTCTGCTGTAGACCTGCTGCATCAGAATCTGCATTTAACTAGAACCTCAGGTGATCTGTATGCACGTTAAGAAGCATTGATAGGGGACAAAGAATGGGAATATTTTCACTTACAGATGGAAGGGTGGTTCCAGGAAGCAGAGACATTTGTGGAGAGCTCCTAAAAAGTGATGGTAGCAGCAGCATTCAAGTGAGGGTAGGGCATTTGCAGGTGACCTGAAATGCTTGATTCAGAGTTGCTACTTGCTGAAGCTTTACCTCCAGGTGTCCAGGCTAACTTTCCCTTCTCCTTCCACTAAGGAGCCCATTTTCTCCCAGTTGGTCCTGTTCTTAAACTGGCTTCCTATTCAGACAAATGTTTCATTGCAATTTAGAAAGCACGTACTTGTGCAAATAACAAGTGGCTCAAATAAGAAGTCCAGGCCTACTTTAAACAGGATTAGTCAGCCCCTGCCAGAAGCTGAGAACTGTTAAATGAAATTCCTTATTAGGGCCTGCTGGGCTTCTTTTTGACCTCTTCTAAGCACCACAGCAGCTTGGAACTTTCAGAGATAAAACCCAATTTTCATGCAAGGAAATTGCTAAAACCTACAGTCTGAAAAGGCAGGAGCTGGTGTTCCTCCTTTGAGCAAGGTGAAAGGGGACAAAATAAACTATCCCTTCCTATAGAGCTAGGGGAGTGTGGGGAATTGGTACATATTCAGTCCTTGGTTTGGCAAGTGTCTGCTGGTTCTAGGCCAATTGTTTTTTTTTTTTTTTTTTTTTTTACCACGTTCCACTCTTCCTCATTTATACAATTTAAATAATCAGGTAAAAATTAGGTAGATAACGTCAGAGAAGAAAAGCTTTTTCTCTACCCACTTCTAGGCCAATTTTTTTTTTTTTTTTTTTTTTTTTTTACCACGTTCCACTCTTCCTCATTTATACAATTTAAATAATCCCCATTCCTCATTTATACAATTTAAATAATCAGGTAAAAATTAGGTAGATAACGTCAGAGAAGAAAAGCTTTTTCTCTACCCACTTTGGTTCAGCACTTGGAGTCCTGAAAATGAAACTGACAAAAGGCAGATTAACAGGAGAAAAGACAAAGTTATTCGCATACGTATTTAGGAGTTCACAGAAAACATAGCTCAAAGAAGCAGTTAAAATTTGGGGGATATATACATCTTAATAGAAGAAGGAAAGCAGGAGAAAGCGCACACTCATGGGAAAGTGAATGACTTTGGGGAAAGATAAACTGGCCTTTAGGAGAACAGATGGGAGGTATGATAGTTTAATCCTTTAGGCGATTAGATGGGAAGGATGCTAGTCTTGTGACAATGCTTGTTTATACAATTTCTCCAGTGATAAAAATCAATCTCCTCCCCGCTCCCCCCCGAGACACACACACACACACACACACACACATGCGAACACGCACACACACACACACACAGGGGAGCCCCCCTTGAAGGAGGATTTATGGCAGTTGAATTCTTCTGGAAGGCTCTGTTTTTTATAGGCGGATAAGGGCAAGGGGGTGGGGGTCGTCAGACAAAGCCTCATTCTGCATGTGTTGATAATCAAGTCTTCAGCTCGAAATAATTTTTATGCCGTGGTGGTATAGTCCGGATCCCTTTAATAATTAAAAAAGTAAGTGGACATATAAAGAAGAATACCTGTGCTGTCTCTAACACACACACACACACACACACACACACACATCACCAACTATTCCCACCAACTGGAAACAACTGTTAACATTTTGATATGGTTTGTTTTTCAATCTTATTTCTTTTCATTTTTTGGCACATGGTTGAGATCATACTATATATACAATTTTGCTTCTTGCTATTTTGACTTAACATTTTCAACTTAACATTTGAAAAGTATTTATGGGGAAAACTTTTTAAAATTTCATTTGAAAATTGTGAAATCTTTCAAACATAAACTGAAGTTCAGAATCTAACATCACAACCACCCATGAACCTACTGCCAGAATTTAAGAGGCATTATCATTTTTCTATATTTGCTTTGGATCATTCTGAAAAAAAGTCACAAACGCCGGTAAGACCCTCGCCTCACTTCCCCAAACTCGGTCACAGCTACCCCCATCCAGTTACCACAGTCCTGAGACTGGTATGTTTCATTCCCAGGCCTACTTTTAACTTTTGCCAATAATATATGCAATGTTAGAGGGGGTTTTAAATTTTACATAAAGGCTTTCATGTTGTATATATCCTTTTGCAAATTTCTTTTATAAGTTCAACAGGATAGGTCACCTTGGAAAAGATATTCTTTTTTCCATTTAGGCATTCAAATGAAAAGCCAGTACCCTTGTTCTGTTGGAATATGTTTTAGCTTTGCAAAGACCCAGAGCTGACGGCAAATGGAGTTAGGTGGTATATCCCCATCATGTGTTTATTTGAATCCATTAATTGATAGTGGACTCAAGGAACACTCTGGAAAAAACGGGAGCAAGCTCAAGACCCTGTTCCTCCTAAGTTTCAAGTTGTTTATGTAGGGCAGAGAAGGTAATATCGTTTCCTCACACACCACAAGGTTCTTGGCTGAGGGTCCTATAACAGAAGACAGATTGATTAGAGAAAGCAAAACACGTTTATTTAACAAAAGTTTTATGTGACATAGAAGCCTGCACAAATGAAGACCCAAAGACCCAGGGAAACCTGTGTGCTTTTATGGATAGTGGTGCAGAAGTGTGACCAGAAGACAAAAGGGTATGATTAATGGTAATAAACTGGGGGACTCAGCAAGACCTGTCTGTTCAGATTCTTCTTGCACTCCAAGTACAAGGCAAGATACCTCTGGAATGAGAGTCTTAAAGACCTACTTTCAGAGAAGGTGGGTCAGGGAATTCTTTTATGACCATGCTTCAGGGTAGAAAGGAGGGGGAAGGTCATAGAGTAAACTTCCTGCTTCTGTGGTTTTTCTCAGTTTCCTTCAGCTTAAACTACTCACTATACCAAGGCACCATATTTTAGGGCATTACTGAGCCCCAACATCTAGACACATTGAATGGACCATATTGGCCCTGGAAGAGGCCAGGTGGCAGGAAAAATCAGAGAACTCTGAGGGGACTCACTATAAGAACAGAATGGGGAGTCTAAATTAAGACTCAGATTCCAAAGCAAGGCCTATTTTTTTGGTATAGACTAGAGAATAGTTGCATATGAGGATTTGGGGCCAGAACTTCATGCAGTCTAGCTGGCCTGATTCATGAATACGACATGAGGGCAGGGTAGATTCGTGTGTGTACACTCATACATACAGCAAGAACTAGTGCTATACTTTGCTGTGATAACCCTGTTATATGGTAACCCTACAATGTAGCAATCTTGTCTCCTATGGCCAGATTAACCAGTTGTGACATGCTGCAATAGATTGTGTCTCAAAGAGCAGCAAGAACAAGGCAGATGCACTAGACTTTCTGCTTTTCTTTTGTAAGTTAGTAGGGCTGAACTTTTGGTGTCCTTGAACTTATCTTGGGAATAGGATCTAAATGAGCTAAGGAAGGACTTTTCTTAATCAGATCCTGTCGGTTCTGCGCCAATAGATTTGAACATTTAAAGAAATATGACATTCTCCAAAAATCACATGCAAGAATGATCATAGCAGCACTTTTTCAATCACCCAGCAACTGAAAATGACAGCAATGTCTTTCAACAATAGAAGGGATAGATCAATGGTGAAAAAGTCACATGATGAAATTCTCTGCACCAATGGGAATGAGCAGTTTACAACTATATGCAACAATATGAATGAGCCTCACAAATACAATGTTCAGTGAAAGAAACTATATACAAAGAAGCACATAGTGAAGATTCCATTTATATGAAGTTCAAAAACAGGCAAAACTGACATGCTGCTGGAAGCTAGACAGTGGTTATTCTTGGAGGAATGAGTAGACAAAGACCAAGAAGGACTTCTGGAGCCCTGGTAATGTTATTTTCTTGGTTTGGGTGCTGCTTAAAAGGGTACATTCAGTTTGTGAAAATTCATCAAGTCTTCGTTTATGATATGTACAATTTTCTGTATGTATATCATAATTTCAAGAAAGGCTTTTCAGAAAGTGACTTAATTTTGCATTTGAAGATGACATGAAACCTACACATAAATGATTGTTAAAGCCTTACATTTATCAATCTCAGCTCATGACCTCTGGCTGAAGATTCAGGACACACATTCATTTCTCTACCTGATGCAGCTCAATCTCAAATTTTAATCATCTTCTAAATGTTCTCTCAAACAAAATATTGTGATTTTACTCCTTCTCCACACTCTCTCCTACAGCCTTCTTTGCAGTTTTATGAGAAAACACTAGAAATCTGTTTCAAGAGTTGAGCAAGCGTGTATGGGAAGGAAGCTGCTTTCAATCTCCAGGACGTGACTTTGGGGCACATTGATAGATCTGAGAGCAGATGGTGAGATCATGCACACTTTTCCCAGCGTTTGGTATTGTTGCATCTGTACTTAGCAGGTTCAGGTTTCATTCAGGTTTCAGTGAAAATTTCTGAAGCCTCTTGTTGCTGCTCACACAAGAGAGGTATCAAACCTAGAATTGTTTCAGCATTAAGGCCCTGCTTTCTATTGGGCACCGTGTTCCTATTACATACCTTCATTTTTCTCTGTATGCATTTTTACCCTGGCTCTTGCCTCTAATGTCCCTCCTTATGTAGTTTTTTTAGGCTGACTCTTTAAATCACTTAATTCTCTTCCAAACTCTTGCCTCTGTCCTGCCAACAACTTCATATTTTCCTGTTGAATTCATGTTGGCTAAACATCTTTCTTGTCAATCTGATGCCAGAGGAGAGGATCTGGGGAGGCCTGATACCCGGCCTCAACCCACCCTGTCCTCTTACCAGGTTCTCGACTCTGCCATAGTAAAGAATTCAAGAGAAGAGTTATAGTAGAAAGTGAGAACAGGTTTAATGTAATGAATAAGAGATACAGATTTCACAGAGAGACTGCAGCCTAGCTCCAGAGACTGAGCAGGGCCCACACCAAGTTAAATACAAAAGTAAGAAATACATAACTTCAAGTTTAGTACAGAGTGGAGCCTGGCTCAGGAGAGTGAGCAGTCACCTGCTAAAAGTAAGCTTAACACAAAAGCAAAGCATACACACCTCAGCCAGCAAAGTGTGGGTTGGCCCAGGGAAAGTGAGCAACAACCCCACCGTCTGCTGGGATTCAGCTTTTATACTTTCACTATCTAATGCATATTCATGCTATCTAATGAATATTCAATTCAAGGGGGTGATTCCCTGTTATGTAGCATAGTTTTGCACATGCTCAGTACACATCCTTTTACAGAATGTTCATGGGTCAAATTCTATCACACGCACTAGACATATTTAAGAATATTCTGTGCTCTTCAGTGCCTCCAGTGGAAGGTCATTCAAAGGATAAACTCCCTTCCACTGAGCATGCTCAGTCACAGGGATCCTGTAAGCCTGTATAAATTCCTTTTACTGAGCATGCTCAGCTACTGGATTTGCATTAGTCTGCTCCTTGTGGTCTCAACCTCCCCATGTTTGTACTGAAAATAGGTGCAATAAGCGACAGTAACTCTCCTCTAGGGGAGGGCCTAGAGGAGGAGCCTGAGGTCTTGGGGAGTGTCTTGAAACCCAGAGGTGTGTCCTGAAACCCAAACCCATGGAAATTGAGTGCCTCCTATCTCAAATCCCTCACTAAAAGATTTCAAACCCAGTCAAAAGGATTCCTTTGACTGTATAAGGAAATATTTTCTTCCTCAGTGCAACATGGGTCCAATGGCAATGCCCAGTGCCTATTTCAGGTTTGTGGACTTCTAAACTTTCTAAACATAAAATGTGCTACGATTACAACATGTTACTATAAAAATTAAGCCCTAGTAATACCTTTTGTTCTTTGTATGGCACCTAAATTATTACATTGCTCTTATATAGTGCCTGCCACATAATATGTGCTCGATATATGATGTGGAAGGAAAGAAAAAGAAAGAGTGGAAGGGAAATATGAGAAAAAGTATCTAATTGTAGCCCAAAAGTCTCTTTCACGTTTTCAAAATCAACTCTTTTGTCAAGATACTCAGTAAAGTTAATTACTCTAAGGTAAAAAAAAAAATTGGAAAATCTCCCATACCATAGCCTGTCCTTGGATATTTGCATAAAAGAATATAAAAGGTGCTGAGAAGTCCTGCAGCAGAAAAACATGTTTGATTTTTATTTTCCAAGAGCATTCCATGGACTCCATTTAGTGTCTTTTAATAATCCTAGTATTATCTATTTACCTCCCATAAGACGAGTATTCTTCAGAGCATACTTTGGCAAATATAGCTTTAACTCAACCAGATATGATTCAGACACTGCCAATATGAATTGTTTTCATGCAAAAAGCTTCTGAGATCATAGTTATCAACTACATATGAATGCCTCTGAGACTGCACCAAGATCATCCTAATTAAAATACTGTTCAAGAATAGAGAACCCAGAAATATATCCACACATTTACAGCCAACTGATATTCAACAAAGGCACCAAAAATATACATTGGGGAAAGGTTAGTCTCTTCAATAAATGGTGCTGGGAAAATTGGATATCTGCTTGCTGAAAAATGAAACTAGACTCCTATCTCTCACTATATATAAAAATCAACTCAAAATGGATTAAAGACTTAAATGTAAGACCTAAAACTATAAAACTACTAGAAGAAAACACAGGGGAAGAGCTTCATGACACTGGTCTTTGCAAGGATTTTTTAGATAAGACCTAAAAAACACAGACGACCAAAGTAAAAACAGACAAATGGGATTATATCAAACTAGAAAGCTTCTGCACAGCAAAGGAAATAATCAACAGAGTGAAGAGAAAACCTACAGAATGAGAGAAAATATTTGCAAACTATGCATCTGACAAGGGATTAATATCCAAAATATAAAAGAAACTCAAACAACTCAATAGCAATAACAATAATAATAATAATAATAAATCTGATTTAAAAATGGGCTAAGATCTGAATAAACATTTTTCAAAAGAAGATATACAAATAGCCAACAGGTATATGAAAAAATGCTCAACATCACTAATCATCAGGTAAATCAAAGTCATACTGACATATTAATTTACCCCAGTCAGAATGGCCATTATCAAAAAGACAAAAAATAACAAATGCTGGCGAGGATGTGGAGAAAGGGGACCTCTTAAGCACTGATCAACTGTAAATTAGTATAGCCATTATGGAAAACAGTATGGAGGTTTCTCAAAAAGTTAAAAAAAAGAGCTACCATATGATCCACTACTGGGTATATGTCCAAAGGAAATAAAATTGTTATGTTGAAGACGTATCTGCACATCCATTTTTATTACAACACTACTCACAATAGCCAAGATATGGAATCAATATAAGTGTCCATCAAAGGAAGAATGGATAAAGAAAACGTGGTAAATTTAAACAATGGAATAATATTCAGCCATAAAAAAAGAATGAAATCCTGTCGTTTGCAGCAACGTGGAGGACATTATGTTCAGCGAAATGAGCCAGGCATGGAAAGACAAATACCACGTGATCTCACTCATATGTGGAATTTTAAAAAGTTGAGTTCATTGATGTAGAAAGTAGAATAGTGGTTACCAGAGGCTGGGAAGGGCTTGGAGGGGGGGGGGATGGGGGGACATTGGTCAATGGGTAAAAAGTTACAGTTAGATAAAAGGAACATGTCCTAGTATTCCATTGCACAGCAGGGTGACTATAGTTAACAATAATATACTGTATATTTCAAAATAGCTAGAAGAGAGAATTTTGAGTGTTCTCACCACAAAGAAATGATAAATGTCTAGGGTGATGGATATTCTAATTACCCCAATTTGATAATACACATTGTATACATGTATCAAAACACAGTGTATCCCATAAATATGTATAATTATCATGTGTCAATATAAAATACAAGAAACAGAAAAATAAATTAACAAATAAAATAATTGTTTATATGAAGTCAAGAGCATAGGATTCTATTACACTACACATACTGTGCATTCTAAACATACTCTGAGCTTTGATTGGGAGGATGTCCTTGAGCCCCAGTGGCTTGCACCTAAAGTAACACTAGGCATTATGGCTGTAGTCATTGGGTGTGTAGTAGTCCACTCTGGGTGTCATTATAAATGAGCCAAAGGATTGAGAGACACATTTATTTGTGTGTCATCTGGTCCTGGCAGTCAGTTCCATTCTGTGTCATTAATTTAACACAGCCAAACAAAGCATCAATTACCCTTCAAATTCAATTGGAGCCTGCCATGTTTAATGAGAGGAAAGCGAGAAATTATTGAAACTAGACTTTGAAGATGTCAGTCAGATAGTGACAAAAGCAAGCTGAGTCTATCCTCCATGAAAAAGAGAGGGGAGTTGGCCTGGTTGTGGCACCTCTTGTGCTATTTGGAAGAAGGCAGGTATGTGACTTCTCACTCAGATTTTTTGTCACCAGATGGATACTCTACCTGCTACTTCAGTGTGGGGATCCACGGACATCTAGTGGATAATCAGGTGGTTGATCTTTTGGCCACAAATTACACTGTAGAAATTAGTAAGCTATATAATAATGGTATTTGAGAAGGTTCAGTTCAAATAAAATTTGAAGTATAAATACAGATTTTCTTTTTTCTCACGTCCGAAGCCAGTTAATCGAATTTGTGTCTAATATTACATTTAGAAGACTTTTTCCCATCAACAGTATCATTCCACTGTCTTGTGAAATGTTTGTCAATAATCAGATGCCTATCAGAATTTACAACTTTGTATGTTGTTAATGTTAATGTTTTATGATAAAGACAGGTAACATCATGCCAGAGACACCCAAAAGATGGCATGGAATGCTTTCTATCTCATATTTTTGGAAAATAAATACTTTGCTAATTATCAAACAGACATGAATTGGCAGGTTCTAGCCACCTGCCAGTAAGGAACCTGAGAATTTGAAGATTGGTCAAAAAATTACAAAGCTGAGTACAATTATTCCAGACGCTCTGACAGGGGGAAAGAAGGGCATTTTAAGTCAAAAGAAAAGGTTTGCGTGTCCATTTTCCCTTGCATCACTGATCAAGAGAGTCTGTGATATAGATCTTACTTATCTGGTTTATTGAATGATATCCTGTAGAAAGCAATTAGTGTTAAGATGTGAAGAGAAAAACAAACATCTGTCTCTTCTACTTTTGCATTCTGAACCAACTGAGAAACAGACCAAAGGAGTAAATCAGACAAAGATTTAAAAATACTAGTTTACACTTGGTAAAGCAGATTGAAGAAGGCTGTTCAAACTGTGGCCAACATAAATCTTTCCAATATTGCCTTTTTTTCCTGGATTAAATTTATGCTGAAGTAATTACAGTGCTTCTGTCCAGCTCTTGTGTAGTTCCTACTTTTTCAAAAACGGTATGGATTATTCACAATTTCTTATATATGTCCTTCCCTACGTAGTGTTAGAAAATTAGCCAAAACTGGGAAATAAAGTAAGGAGGAAGGAGGATGTCTTTTCCATGTCATACCAGCATTTTGTTTAACAAGCCTGCCAAAGGATTGTTTAATTTTCTAAGAGAATGGATTTGTATTTGACTTACTACTTATTATTTGAATAGAGCCCTAATACTGTGAAGTTATATGTTATTTTGTAAAGTCTGTGCTGAGAAACTGAATATACAAATGGATGGTTGCCAGACCATATATATAAAAAAAGAACTCTGACCCACAGCCTACAGGAATCAGCCATGGAAACTAACTCATTATCTATATTAACCAGCTCAGGAAGCCAACCCGCTACTGACTTTTAGCCAACCTGACTTATAGGAAGTCAGAGCACTATCTCTAGTAATCATCCAGGAAGCCAAACAATAGCCCCTGAAACAATTGGTCCAAATGGCTAGAATTATGTTAGTAACTGACAGCTTGCCTGATTCCTGTCCCTGCTTCCAACTTAGGACTAACCAGAGAAAGCCAAATATATACACCCCTGGTCAATCACATAGGATGCCCCGCTTCTAGTTAGCTCACCCACACCTTCTCCATAATAAGAGCCTCGATCAGCACACACCTGAAGCCTTCTCTTTTTGCCACTATAAAGCTCTCCTAGTCCTCTGCCTGCTTTGAGTCTCTTCTAATATGCAAGGGATAGTGGCTGACTACCTTGCTTCTCCTCATTTGGGTATATAGTCTAACAATCTTATTTTAACACTCTTTTTGTTAATGTCTAGAAATAACTCTTCCTCATATGCTCTTGAAACTAGTTTTACTATCTTACTGGTTCCCTCATTAATGAGTTGGCTAAATTGTTGACAGGTATTCATTTTACATTTGTATGGAAATTACATTTTCACCTTTTTGAAAATTACACATTGACAACAGAAAAGAAACAGAATGCCTGTAAACATCTAAGGAGAAATTCAAGTTATACTTTATCAGAAGACACAGGATATTTATTTGGTCTACCAGGTTACTTTAATTAAAAGGTCAATGTTAATTTATCTTATCGTAAAACAGCTATGTCATAGTTATTTGTTGAGATTTACCGAAATTCCTCAGATCATGGACTATTTAGATTTACATAGCTCTGAGTGGAGTGACTTGAAACATATCACTCAGTTTTTTGCTGTGTGACAACGCCCAATCCCACCTTCAACAATCTTCTCACGCACAGATGTGTAAGACAGCTGGAGTGGCTCTGCTTTTGCTGTGGGTAGGGTTCAGGTTTGCTCTACCTCTGGACCAGAGGCTTCCTGGGTGATGACCAAGGAGCAAGAGAACAAGCTCAACCATGCAAGCAACCCCCAGCTCATAGCATGCTTGCTAGTATCCCACCAGCAAAGCAAGTCACTG
Source organism: Galeopterus variegatus (assembly GCF_000696425.1). Taxonomy (NCBI): domain Eukaryota; kingdom Metazoa; phylum Chordata; class Mammalia; order Dermoptera; family Cynocephalidae; genus Galeopterus; species Galeopterus variegatus. Next base: position 95,350 of record NW_007731064.1, on the reverse strand, counting down.
AGCTGAGCCCCAAGTCAGGGGAGAAGGGAGGTATACTCCTCCTCCAGCAGGAAGCACTGCAAATTCTCACATCAAAGTATAAGCGTATGCTCCTCTAATAGGGAGAGAGTAATCTAATCCAATCTACAAACAAAAACAAAACTGCAAAGGAAGAAAGAGCACTGTTGATCAGCACTCAGAAGTGCTGTCATCCAGGCACAGACCAGATGCAAAAGGCGAATAGGGATAGGACCCATTTCCCGGAGTGAAAGGCCCTGAGTTGATGTAATCACAGATCTCAAAGGTCTGCAGAGCTACTTGGGAGAGTAAAAATCACAATTTCAGAAGCAATTCACAAATAAGTATGAATTGAGCTTTAAGCCTACAGCAGCCTCTGTAATGCAAATTTTAAAATGAGTCAGAATAATTAGGCATTTGCTCTATGGTTGTGCTCTAGTTCCTAGAGGTCCTGATTGAGGTGGAAGTAAACAATACCCTACAATCAGAAACTTCAGGCCATGGGATTAGGGGACAAGTATATTCTGAATATACTACATAAAATTTCTGAAAAACTTCTTATGTCACCAAATCCTGAGCAATGTTTGGTTCCCTTTTCTCTTCCATAAAACTGGTTAAAGCTAAATTATAACAGCATTGATATGCCTACATACACCCCATAGCTGAAAAGAATCATTTTTTTTAAAAAAAACAGTAGCTCATTGATTGTGATAGATAACTTAGTAGGCTTAAATTTTAGTTTTTATACATAAATTTGATCAAACTTTGAAAATGTTCTGTTGAACAAAATTAGGGTAAGTCCATTGTTTTGGACTGAGCTCCTGCACTAGGCCCCAGCAGACTGGATTGAAACTTTAAGGAATAGATAAATTCCCCAGAAGACCAGTTCTTCCTGAAAACAGGAGATTCACAGCAACCAATCAGAAACAGTTCAGACTACCTGAGTCAGCATAATAAAGAAGTCTCTGTTTTAACACTTACAAGAAAAGTAACCTGTAGTAACCTGATGTTAACTAATCAGCTTTTTTAGTTGTTCTGTTTCCTTGTACCCATCTTTCAAAAACCAACCATTCTGTCATGCTTAGCAGAACACTCATTCCATCTTACAGAATTAAGTGTTTCATTCTGGAATCACAAGTAAAAGCCAATTTGATCTTTAAATTTTTGTAATTTGGTCTTTTGACAGCTCTTACACAACCGATAAAATCCATTTATTAACTATAAAATAAGCTATGATCGCCACCTTATCCTATGCCATCTACCCAAAAATCAGTGTCCAATTACTTGGCCAACTTTTGAGAAACTTTAGCTGTCTAATAGGAAATATTTCACTTTGCCATCCAAGTTGTTTTTTTCACTAAACATTATATTTATGAGATTTTTTAAATTAATGTATGTGGTTTTAGTTCACTCATTTTCAGTGTTATATTGCATTTCATTGTATATTCCATTTTTAAAATTCATTCTTTATTAATAGTTATTTTCAGTTATTACTTGGGTTTGCCACCCCAACATATTCTTTTTTCTTACCTTGTTATCTCTATTCTTACACGTATTCCAGTGTCACTCACTAATACTTACTCCCTAACAGACAAGCATCATGGTTGGAGTTTAGCCCTAAATTACTGTATGTATGTAGAGAGAGGGACTTGCTGGTGTGATCTGTTGCCTCTGCACACCATCCCATTAATGACAGAGGTCAAGATTATCCTAGTAAGAGAAACATTCAGAACGCTCTAGTCTGAGCCAGGCTCTGTGGATCTTGACCAGGTTGCTCATGCATCTGTGGTCAGTTGACGGGAGGCTGACTGGTCTAGGATGGTCTCACATTTCTAGAGCTAGGCTGGCTGTTGACTGGATGAATGAGCAGCTGGGCCACCAGTCTCTCATCCTCTAGTAGGCTCCAAAGGCAGGGTACCAAGAGAGAACAGAAGTTCCCAAAGCCTTCTGAGCATGGTATGAGCTCTGAACTGGCACAACATCACTTCTTCCACATTCTGTCGGTCAAAGCAAAACACACAGCAGCCCATATTCAAGGGCAGTATTCCAGCTATATCTATTTAACTGTAGGGGCTGAAGGAAAACTTCACCACTAAAGGTTCATTAATAAAAGTCACTTCTGGGAAAATAGAATAATTTAATCAGCCCCCCTCGCCTTAGGTCCAGTTGGGAGTGGTCTGGTACATTCTTTGTAAGCAAGCTGTGTGTGGGTGGAGTTAGTGCACATTGGCAGCACCACAACTTGGCTGGTGTTGACTGCCTCAGGCATCTGCCCGTGTGCAGCCATGCCCTCAAACCTGTGGCTCCAAGGACCTGTTTGCCTGTTACCTAGCTCATAGACCTGCATGTGAAGGGTTTGTGACCCAGTCTGGGCAATGGGCTGGAGGGGTCTATGAGCTCCAGACCCAGCCCTAGCTTGACAATTGGCCCAGTCAGCAAGATTACAGGCAGGTAAAAGAGCTTGACAGTCACTGACAAATTTAGACCAATATGAAGAAAAGGCATAACAGATTTTCATGATTTAAATTGCTGGGAGAAAGCAAAGCACAGGGGGAATCACAGGAGAGTAACGTTCCAAGTGTCCCAAATTCCAGTGGAGGTATAGAGAGTGTCTCAAATTCCAGTGGAGGTACAGAAGCCTATATAACAGTGTTCATGAGAGAGAAAAGGTGGGGGAGGCACAAGCCCCAGAACAATGGCCTGAGACCAGGTTTCTCTGAAGTTCTGGGGGGAGGTGTTGTTACCCTGAAAGAAGGCAGTCAGAAGTTAAAGTTAAGTAGCAAATGAAAATACTTCAGGTAATCTCAGAAACAATAGATAACAGCCAAAGGAAGGGCCTCAGAGGAAACCTAGCTGTTTGCATTTACAGATGCAAATTTCTTGCCACAAAGAAATAGCCATCTAGCTGATCTTGTTTTTTCCAGTCTCTCTGAATTAGCTATCTCGAAATATATCAAAGAAATGTATTTTGGGGCCAAAATATTTTGCTTTCCCACATAACAAACCACCTCAAAACATAGTAGTTTAAAACAATAATCATTTGTTTTGCTCACAGATCTGCCCTTTGGTCAGGGCTTGGTGGAGACAATTCATCTCTGCTCCACTAGATGTCAGCTGGGCAGCTTGAAGAGGGCTGAAGGGTCCGCTTCCAAGAATGGCTCCGTCACCTGGCTGGCAAATTCCTCTTCCAGTGAGACTCTACAGGGGGCAGATTAGCTTCCTTACAGCATAATGGCTGGGTCCTGAGAGCAAGCATCCCGAGAGAGAGATGACAGCTGCTACTTTCCTAAAGCTTGGCTGAGACACCGGTACAGCACCATTTCTACCATATTGCTTTTGTCAAGCAGTCAGCACTCAGATTCAAGTAAGATAGGCCTATCTCCACAAGGGAAGGAGTGTCAAAGACTTTCAGGGCTATACTTTGAAACCTCTGGGGGCAGTCTCTAGATTCTACCTGCTACAGGGGCCACTCAGCTCCTGGCTGAGGCTCCCCAAAATTGATACCCAACTCACAGGTCTGGCTGCCTGCCCCCAGACAAAAATCAAACAAATGAAAGTGAAATGTTGGTGAAAATGGAAGTCAGCTTTTTATTCGGGAACACCAGTGACCTGAGGATCTCAAAGACTCAGGTTTACTGAGGGGTTTTCAAAGAGGGGGCTGAGGGAATGGAACATGGGAAATAAAAAGCAGGAGAGAGGGCATCTGAGCAGCAAGGGCTTCATGCAAGGTCTCAGATGCAAAGTGTCACCAACACTCGGTCTGGTTTGTGCTCTTTTTTTTTTTTTTTCCTTTTTGTCTTTTTCCGTGTCCGGCAACGGATAACAACCCTCAGTGTTGCCCCCCCGTACCGGACCGGGACCGGCAACGGGATCACAACCCTCGGTGTTGCTCCCGCGCCTCGCTCAGCCAGTGAGTGGGAACCGGTCTGTATGTGGGATCCGAACCCTCGGCGGGAGCGCCACCACCCTCCCAAGCAGCGCACTATAGCAGTGCGCCACCGGGCCGGCCCTGTGCTCTTGTCCTTGCTGTTATCTCATGGTCTTGCTGGAGGAGTGGAATCAGCATAGCTTTATTGATGTCTTTCTTGGTTTCACTTGGATACGACATGTAAGTCTGCAGCTCCAGGCTGACTGGAAAGCAACTTTACATTCATGTAAATATGTTATCTTGCCTCATAACTAAAAGATCTGCAACATAACCAGCGCCATTTTAGACAAGCCCAAGTACAAAATAGCACCGTCCACCTCCTCCCCTCCCCCGTTCTCTTTTACAAGAAGCCTCACTGTTTCAGAGAAAATGAAACTTTTGGCGTTTCCGCATGCGCAGAACTCTCCATTCCCATGACCTAACCCAGTCCGCACCCTGGAATTACATCACCCAGCTCTTGGCACCAACATACGAATATAAGCTCCCACCGCCCCAGGTTAGCGGCTGTCCCCCATTTTCAGGGCAGCCCCGGCTATCCTCCATTTCAAGTACAGCCCCGCAGATTTCTTTCTCTAATAAAGCTTGAACAGTACCCGGCGTCTCGGCTCACCTTCTTTCAATAACCAATGTTCAAAATATCAAATAACCATGGGAAAAGAGGGAACTGAAGGAAATGCATGCTAAGAAAAAAACTGTGTCCTTTTAAAATCTTTTAGAGCCCATGCAGTTTTAAGTCCCATCATGGTTTCAGTCCTGCTCACTCCAACACACCTTGATGGCCTTGTAAAGGGCATGAATACAAGGAGGGATAAAGAGTTGCAACTGTTTTCACAATCAACCTATCACAGTGTGATCAGGGAAGGAGGAGACGTTTCTGAGTCCATATTTCTTCTGCTCCTTTTAACTAAGCTATTATTTATTTGTCTCAGCCTTTAGTTAGATCTAAATTATCAAAAATAAAAGGGACCTTAGAGAATGACCATCTTTGGAGTAGCTGAGACCAAGCAGAAAATTTCAGTTAGGGACAATGCTATTACAACCAGCAACTTGCTGAACTCACAATTCCCCTTTTTCAGGTAAGTCATAGTCATTACAAGTTGAGGAAATGATAATCATCAATTCCTTGAGGGCAGCAGAGGAACTGAGAAACTGACAGAAGGCTGAAACTACCTAGGGATGAAATCATGTCACAAAAGGATCCTTCCCAACAGTTTATCTCTGTTTATCTTCTGTTATGTATTCTTATGTTGTTTCCCTTTAGATGTTGCACACCTAAAAATAGGAATCGAAACTAAGTTTTCTTGTTTTCCTTTCCTTTTCTAATCAACTGCAAATAAAGGAATTCTGAAAGAAAGGCACAGCACCCTAGCTGATTATTAATTCACCTTCTTGCTTAAAGGAAAATTGCATCCACATTAGCTAGAGGTACAAATTAGGTATTTCTATGTTCCAGTGATGCTTGACTCAGGTTATTGCCTTTGAGCTCTCCCTAGGAGATAAGGACTCTGGCCCCGAGATGGTCCACCAACTGCAGACACCATGATGCTAAAGCACCCAGTCCATCATGGGACCCTGACATCTGATTCAGACCCTCTGCTGATCCAGTGACCAGCCTCCCCATTTGCCTGCAGGACAAAACCCTTACCTCTTGTTCCTGCCTCTTCCCCTTTATAAACCCGAGAACATGCAGCAGAAGGCAGGACTTTAGCCTGGTCATTCTCCAGATGCTGGTTATCTGAATAAATTTTCCAATCCTTGCACCAACTGTCGGACTTTAGGTCATTTGTTTAGTACAAGAGGGCAGCAAGCCTGTCGATGGTAGCAGAAGGTAAATTTAGAAATACTACTCTTATATTTAAATGGTTTAGAGAAGGGTGCAGCCTTATAACACCAAGGTCATGGGCTTGGATGCCCAAACTGACTAGCTGCCAATAATTAATTAATTAATTAATTAATTATGAGGATTTTATATAGGAAGCCTTCATAAATGCCTCCTTTTTACTTCAAAACAAATGTTAGCACTTTCACTCCCCTTGAAAGATGTAAAACCATGTTTTATTGATGGGATAACTATTATGAAACAACAATGCATGTAATCATCTTATTCCACTTGACGGGATGAACATAGCCATTTTTCACACACAAAAAGACAGTGAAGTACTCAATTACAGCTATGTGATCAATGTAAAATCTCTCATTCATATGAACTGCAGACTCTTTGACTAGACATAGGGCAGGAAACCAGGTGAGCTGTGACTACCCTGAATTTTCTTTAGGCTGTCTTCTCTGTGCCTTATGGCCCACAATTGAAATGACCCAGAGACCAGCCAAACAATGACCCATCAACTTTCCCCAGGCCCATGCGTACCTAATCAGACATTGCTCCGTGGGACACAATCTCACTTTTGGTGAGAAAATTCTAAACCCCATATGTTAATTACATTCCCAAATCCGATTTTCTTTCTTAGGCAGCACCCTAATTTTAAGAAAGGGATTTGACCTCCTAGAAGTCCCAAGAGTAAAATATCTATAGCATTCAGGTAGTATGGTTTATAAGTCTAGTCCATGTTCCAAGCAAATACCACCTCCTGGGGAGCACTGAAGTAGTAATAACTATGAGCCACTGAGCAGTGGGTTTGGGCCAGTCTCTGTATTATGTGCTTTTCAAATGCTTTTAGTTGGGATTGTATTTGGCAACGAGAAACAGAAAACCTTATTTATAGTAGTTTTTAAAAAGTGAGCATTTTTTAAAGCATCTAGAAGCACAAAGATCCAGCAGCATCATGACACAATCAGGGACCTGTGTTTCTTTCTGTTTGTTCTTATTCTGTGGTTTTCATCTTCATGTTTATCACAGTGGTGTTGCAAGTTGGCTGTTTTACATCTAGGTTAAAGCTACTATGACAGTCCTATGGAAAGTCTGAGACTGCAGACAATACAGAGAAATTGCAGCCAAGAAATAGAGAAACAAAAAAATAGAGCCCGAAGATTTTGTTCACCTTGGTTAAGCCAATCCAGAAGATGCTCTTCGGATCTACATATCCCTGGGCTTTTAATACACAAGTCACTGGTTTCCCTTTTTATTCATTAGATTGGGATTGAGTTTCCTGTCTTTTGGAACTAAAAAAGGCTTAACTCATTAAAAAAACTCATCTTGCAAATGAGGAAACATGAGGGTCTCCAAATCTATCTAAAACAAAACAAAACAAAAAAAACCTAATAGAATATATTTGCTCTTTGCATTCAAGTAGCAAGATTTTATACAGTGAGAATTTGGAATGTGAGGAACTCCTGGACTGAATTTGTGGAAAACTGCAAAAGTGGTATCCAGAAGGGAATATATAACCTTGAATGCTTATTATAGAAATAAAGATTGAAATTTATTTAGTTATTCATCAGTGTAAGAACTTAGAAAGAAAACAGCAGAATAAATACAAATAAAGGAAGAGAAGGATGAAGAAAAGATGAGAAGTTAATAAGACAGAAATCAAAGATAAAATGCAGCGTATAAGAAGTCATAATGGAAATTTTAAAATATTTATATCTAAAATATAATGAAAATACTATCTATCAAAACTTGTTCATTGGAACAAAAGTGATACTTGGAAGGAAATTTATAGTTCTAAATACTTGATTGAGGGGAAAAAAAAGGTGGAAGTTAATTTGCTAGACATCCAACTTAAGAATTTAGAAAATAAGAACAAAATAAATCCAACAAGTAAAAAAAAAAAAGAAGATAAAACAAAAATAGATCAAAGAACAGGATCAAAAAGCCAAAAGTTGGTTCTTTGAAATGGCTATTAAGATGAACAAAAGCTTAGTAGTACTAAGCAAGGGGAAAAAAGGAGGGGAGCAAAAATAAATAATATTGGGAATGAAAAGGGGGCATATGGACAGAGTCCCAGAGATGTAAAAATGAATAAAATCACATTACGAAGAATTTTTATGCTACTGAATTTGACAACAGATCAAATGAACAAAGTCCTAGAAAAATGTAATATAACAGTATTGATTCAAGAAGAAATTGAACCTAAACAGTATGAAAACCATTAAAAAATAGAACCAGTAGTTTAAAATCTTCCCACAAACAAGATCTTTTTTCAGGTAGGTTCTATCAAATCTTCAAGGAATTCATTTTTCCAAAATATACAAACGTTTCCAGAGACTAAAAGAAGGATGAAATATTATTCCCAGCCCATTTTAAGGGGGCAGAATAACTTTGTCACCAAGACTACAAAAGAACATGAAAATGACCAGCCCATTTTATTCATACAATATTTTACAAGCCAAGGATAGGAAAGAATTTCTTAAACAAATCACAAAAATCACTAAACATAAGAGAAATGATTAATAAATTCCACATTAAAATTAATATTCATCAGAAAACACTAAAAGTATATAAAGAAAAGCATAAAATAGGAGAAAATATTTCAATATACATATAACAAAGATTAAATATCTAGGATATAGAAAGAATTCTCCAAATCAATTAGAAAAACATAAAAATTTAAATGGGCAAAAGACATGAATTGCTATTTCACACAGAAAAGAATTACAAATAGCAAATAGACACAAGAAAAAATGTTCGACTGCATTACCGATGAAGGAAATACAAATTAATAGCATAATAAGATGTCATTTTAAATAGACTATATTGGCAACAATTAAGAGATATGATTAACACTGTGTCCCAAAGGATTTGAGTCAATGAAAACTCATGCACTGCTGACAGAGGGTAAATTGTTATAGCTATCATGACAAGCAATTTATAAATTTAAATTTAAATTATTGTAAATTGCAAATTTGAGAATTTACACATCCTTAGAAATAATTATTCCTTGCTTAGTCACACCCTAGAGAAACTCTTGCACGTGTGTACCAGGATACAGCTACTAGTATGTTTATAGCCGGATTGTAGCTAATAAGGGAATAGCTAAAAATGTTCGTATATAGGAAACTGAATAAATTATGGAATAGTCACACTAGAATATTTCATAGCATTAAAAACTGAATGAACTACAGATATAAATAACTATAGGAATGAATCTTAGATACATAATATTGAGAGAAAAAAGCAGAAACTAGAAGGCTAAATATAGTATGATACCTTTATATGCACCTGAAAGGAAGCGAAAATATATACAATGATACCACTTATATAAACTCACAAACAAACAAGCTCATATACATATGTGATAACAGCATCTAAACAATAAACAAGGGATTTTATAAACAAAATTCAAGTTGCGGTTACCTCTGGGACGGGTGATGTAGCAGAGTGAGAGGATATGGAGGTAAATACAGGCAGACTCAGCCTTGATAATGTTTCTGATTCTTGAATTGGGTTGTGGGTACAGCACAAGTGTTTAATTTATTATGCATTGTAACATATAAATGTTATAGATTTATTATTTTGCATATATCAAATTTTAGATAGCAATTTTTTTAATAAAAATGAGAGAAAAAATCATCTGGATACTGCTTATTGAACCAGGAAGCTTCTGCACAATGCTGGCCCCAGGACCATGCTGTCTCTTCTGCAATCCACGCCAGCAAAATGTCTTCTTCATTCCCTGCACCCTCTACAGTTAAACACATTGGAATGAGGTTGGAAAAGATACTTAGCAAGCTAACTCAAAGTTTCCACCACACCTGCTGTCATCATTATTGCTCAACATGGTATTGGAGGTGCTGTGAGATGGAGAGAAAAGAGAACAAGTAGTCATTATTTGGAAATTATATGATCAATTATACAGAAAACTCAGTGAATGAACAAATTTTTAGGACAGCCAAGTTGAAAGAACTTCACATCCTGTACCCACATACCCACCACCTAGATTCTGCTATTAATATTTTACAAGAAGCTGCTTTGTTACATATCTATCCACCTATCTCTCACAATCCATCAACCCATCTTAGTTTGGGAATGCATTACAAAGTAAATCGCAAACATCAGTGCACATTCCCCCTTAACATGTTAGCGTGCATATCATTAACTAGAGTTCAATATTTCTTTGTAGTTTTTTTTTCTTTGGGGATAAAATGTACATGAATGTATTTTATGCATGCAATGAAATACAAACATCTTAATTGTACATTCATCAAGTTTGACAAGTGCATACATATTTGTATCTCAAACCTTTATCAAGATATAGAACATGACTGTTCCTAGCCAATCCTACCCCCCACCTCAGTCAAACACTTGTTCTGACATTTTTCACCATAGAAAAATTTTACCTGTTCTAGAACTTTATATAAACAGAACCATGTAATGTATACTCCATTGTGTAAGTTTTCTTTCACTCAACATAATGTTCTTAAAATCATCAACATTGTTGCCTGTATCAATGGTTTGTTGATTTTTATTTTGCTGAACAGTATTCTGTTATATGTGTATACCACGGTTTGATTATCTACTCTCATATTGATGGGGATACCTGGGCTGTTTCCAGTTTGGAACTATTATGATTAAAATTGTACATTCTTATATGTCTTTTTGTGAAGGTATGTTTCATTTCTCTTTCCTTGGGTAAATATCTAGAAGTGAAATTGCTATCTCATAGGGTTGTGTGCTTAGTTTTATAAGAAATTATCAGATCTTTTCCAAAATGGTTGCACAGTTTTACACCACCTCCAACCATTTGTGATTGCTCCACATCCTCGCCAACATTTGTTCTGGTCAGTCGTTTTAATTTCAGCCACTCTGATGGGTGTGGTTTTAATTTGCATTTCCCTGATGAATAGTGATGTTGAGCACTTTTTCATATGTTTATTGGCAATTCAATATCTTTTTTGTGAAATGTCTGTTCAAATTTTTGCCCATTTTTAAGGCCATTTGCCTTTATTATTAAATTATAGTCATTCTTTTATATCCTAGATATCACTCTTCGTCAGATATTTATTCTGTGAATACAGTCATGTGTCACTTAGGAATGAGGATATGTTCTGAGAAACGCATCGTTAGGCAAATTTGTCTGTGCGTGAAAATCATACACTGCATTTACACAAACTTAGATAAGCCTATTACACAGAGGGTAGGAGAATATTCCCTATTGCTCCTACAAGAGTAACACATTGCACTATGACATTATGATGACTATGGAAGCTCACTAGTGTAGGTAGTAGCCCTATTCCTCCCTCCCTGTGCATACCAGAGTTCCCCCTTCCCCCCTGAGAGACTACCCCTTGGTAGTTACCCAAGGAATGGCACGTCCCCTTTAAGACAAACAGGAAGCTGGAGGGAGCAGGGACCCTAAATGAATGAACAAACACTCTGGCACCAGGAGAATAGAGAATAGATTGATTTATCTACTCAGCCAGGGCTAGGTGAGGTTCTGCGTGTAAGCCCGAAAATGATTTACACCCCTACTCTGATCTGTTAACTATATGACTGTTGTATGTACTCTGTGGTGGTGTGGATTTCTGACTGGCAGACTCCTCAGTACCTCTTGTAAGTCTAATAAACCAATGTCTCTACCCGTTGGACCTCCAGGTGATTTATTTGGAATAGGTAAACACTGTGAAAGTGCCCTGTCAAATTTGGGGCTCCCACGTTACAACAAGGTGATAAGAATTTTTCATTTCCATTATAATCTATGGGACTGCGACAGTTTATGTGGTCTGTCATTGACCAAAATGTCATTATGTGGCACATGACTACATTTTCTTTCAGTCTGTGGCTCATCTATTAATTTTCTTACTGATGTCTTTGATAAGCAACAGGTTTTTTTTTTAATTCTTAGTTTAGATTTTAAATTGAGTTTTATGGTCCATTTTGAATTAATTTTTGTGGATTTTCATATACATTTGTGTGTATGTGGGTGTACAATAGAGTTGGCATCACAAATTAGGGAAGAAATAATTGGATTATTTAATAAATATAGTTAAGAAAACTGGTTCACTAGTTGAAGAAGAATAAAGTTGGCATACACAAAACTCCAACACATTAGAGTCCCAAATGGAAAAGATAAAACCATAAAGGTAAGAGTAGGAAATACATGAAAATATCTCTGAGACCTTGGAATGGGAAAGAATTTCTTATATAAGACCCTAAAAGTACAAACTGTAAAGTGGAACATTGATTTGACCACATCAAAATTAAAGAATTCTCTTTAACAGAGGACACATAATTGTCAGGCAGGTGACCGACTGAAAGAAAATATTTGATTCATTCAAAACTCACAGTGGACTAACACCTAAAACTACTAAGGAATTTTTGAAAACAAAGGAGAAAAAAAAAAATAGGCTAAGAATATGATTAGGAACTTCAAAAACTGGGAAACGTAAATCGCTTAGAGAAATGCAAAGAGATAATCACTATTAATGTGAGAAATGCTAAAAACAAAAGATATAACTTTATTCAAATAATACGGACAATACCAGCTGGATAACATCGAATGCTTAGAAGTTATAAGAAAAACGAATACCCATAGACTGCGAATAGAAGTATACACTAGTTCAGACAGCGTGATGAACAAGTTGGCATCATTCACTCCTGGGTATGTACCCAGAGAACCTCTCATACATCTCCCATAGGAGATGGGGCCAAGGATGTTCATTGCAGCATTGTTTGTAAAAGCAAGAAGAATGGATAAGTAGAACACAGCAACGGTATGTGATAGAATGCTGTGAAAACCATGTAATAGGCAGGAGCAATAAGCCAGATTTACCAAGTGCACATAAACAGTTCTTCAAAGCATAACAATGAGTAGAAGAAAAAAGGAAAGAAAATTTGACTTATATCTCAGTTACACTTAAGTGCATTTTTAAAAACACATACACAACGCCATACATTTTTCAGTCTACAGCGATATCTAAATAAATGTATTCAAGAAGGCTAGGAAGTTCTCTTATTAAATACACCAGAATGAGAGTCTAAGAGGTGAAATGGCACAGAAAGTGGGGATAAAAGGGAAAATAACAATGGAGTAAAATAAAACAAAAGAGGAGCCGTGCACAGAATAAAGTGGATAGCTTGCTACCAACCAAAGTGTAGGATCAAACTCCTTTCAGTGTGGCTTAGTCACGCACACGGGCACACAAGCACACACACACAATCATTCCTTGGGTTTGTCTTTCAACTACCTGTAAATCTACTGAAATCTCTGATCTCACAGCCTTCATTTTATCAACTTATCCATAAAGCTATCAGAGGAGACTGTCAAAAGTTCTGCTGAAGTCACAGAAAAGTATGGAATTACCTTTGCATTATCAAAATAGTAACCACAGTCTTAACAAGCTATTGTTATTGATACGACTAAATAATTAGTAACCAAGTTAGCTTGATAGGAAGGACTCATGCCAATAATTGTCAAATTCTTCTCCAAATTTCCATAAATGGAACATTTCTTAGTTATCTTCCATAATTGTTTTTTTTTTTTTTTTATCAAGCTTTAGGTATATAATTTCTAGTATCTTCCTTTTGAAAATCAGGTCATATTTTTCCTAGCTTTACCCTTCTTGAGCCTCTCCCATTTTCCAAAAATTCTCAAAAATAAGGACAATAATAATAATAATCTTTTGGGGGGGTAACATTAGTAATAATCTTAAAATAATAAACATAAGATAAAACCCGCAAGTTCCTTTAGCACTCTAGAATGTAATCCATCTGGGCTTGGATGGGTAAATGCATTTAAAGTAGCTTTGTAATTTTTTGTTAATTCATTTGTTGTACCTTAATGCTGAGGTATTGATTATTTGCTACAGGTTATAGCCTTTGTAAAGGGCTTCAGTGACTTAGAACAGTACATTAAAAATACAAACATAATATGAGATGGAACTAGCAGTGGAACGTGAAACTACTGATTTACTATTCAGCTGACTATATTTAAAAGGAATTTTTTAATGGTGATGTAGTGAATAATAGTCAGAGATGCGAATTCTAGTTCCAAATTGTTCACTAATGACCTGCATCTGTAAAATGGCATGCTATTTGTCAGGATCATATGAGATAATAGATGTGAAATATTCCTGTGGACTGCAGAGTAAAAAATAAATGGATATTTTAATTTTTATTTCCAAAATTGCATCCAAAGAAATGGAAGGATATATTAGTTAAAATGCTTTTAGTCACATATGAGAAGCAACCCAATTCCAAGTAGCCTAAGCAATAAAAGGAATGTATTAGCTCAATGTCTGAGAAAGCCTAGAGGGAGACTGGATGTATGGGCTTGCACAGGATAGGCAGAGCCTCTTTCTCTCCCTTTTTTTTTCAGCTCCAGCTCCTCAACAGCTTCTCCACTTTCATGGTCACAAAATAGTTGCCAGTAGCATCTAAGGCTAATGTGCCCTGGTACAGATCTGGAAGAAATTAGGCTTGCAACCCTAGGAGTTTTTAAAAAATTGCTGAAGTTAAGTGTCTTTGATTCTGACTAGCCCGACGTGGGATATGTGCTTAACCCCTAACCATCACTGTGGCCAGGAACGTAGGACATACTGATGAACTTGAGCTAATCAGGAATTGTGGCCAACATGGCTTCTTTGCACAACTCCAGGGGGCAATATTCACATATCTCTGAGAAATAGATGCTAGAGAGCAAATCAGCACAAATAATCTACAGTGGGACTCTCGGAGAAAAAAGTTAACATTTACACTAGAAGTCTTTTGAGCTGCGAATAGGGCAGCCAGGCTCACTAACCATATCTCTGAGAAATAGATGCTAGAGAGCAAATCAGCACAAATAATCTACAGTGGGACTCTGGGAGAAAAAAGTTAACATTTACACTAGAAGTCTTTTGAGCTGCGAATAGGGCAGCCAGGCTCACTAACTGCAGGCCAAATCAGAAGGAAAAATCCTAGATTTCACCTAGTAATAATTTTCCTCATCCCTGAATGCCCCTGCTCTGGACTGAATTGTATATCCCCAAGATTCATATGTTGAAGCCCTAACCCCCAGTGTGACTATTGCAGATAAGGCCCATAAGGAAGTAATTAAGGTTAAATGAGGCCATAAGAGCAGCGCCCTGATCCAACAGGGTTAGTGTCCTTATAAAAAGAGACACCAGAGAGCCTCCCCACCACCTTTCACAGGCACTATGGAAAGGCCATGTGAGGACACAGGGAGAAGGCAGCTATCTGCAAGCCAGCAAGAGAAACCTCACCAGAAACCAGATTTGTGGCCCTTTGATCTTGGACATCCAGCCTCCAGAACTGTTAGTAATACATTTCCATTGTTTAAGCCACCCAGGTGGTGGTATTTTGTTATGGCAGCCCACGCAGACTAAGACAGCCCCTCTCCCCATATTCTTCTCTATACACCACCACACCTTGGCTTCTGACCTGAGAGGCTCAAAGAGTCATGTACATTCATGGTTTCCATTTCCCAAACCCCTTTCCTTTATCAGTTTACTGTGGGGTGTCTTTCCCCCAATAGTCTAGTGAAACTTTTCTGGCAAACATTGTGTACTTTTCAGTCCTAATCTCACATGATCATTTAGAATCATGCGTCTTTACTGAATGCTCCCTTCTTCTCTTCTTCTGAAGGTTGTGACCCAAATCATAATTATCCTCCTCCCCTCTGGCTCACTTGAGTTCTTTTACTGATTTCCTTGTTTTGCCCAATAAATGCTGATGTGTTTCTAACCTCCCTTCACGTTCTTTTTCTCTTCCCCAAGTTCTTGAGGACTTCGTGCCACCTCTGTGCTGGTGACTCCCTCATGCAAACCCAGCCATTCGTCTTCCCACCAGCCATCAACACCCACAGATCCCCCAAATTCCAGCATTTAAAACAAAGTTTATGGTTATTATTATACCTACCACTGAATAAAAACAAA
>NW_007731064.1:35854-79038 GCF_000696425.1 Galeopterus variegatus | reverse complement strand
ATTCCAGCATTTAAAACAAAGTTTATGGTTATTATTATACCTACCACTGAATAAAAACAAAACTCTGCTGCTACCTGGATAAATGGTGTCACTTAACCACACAGCTACCCAAGACAGAAACCTCAGTATTATCCTCAACTCCTCCTCCTCCTTCACCCCCCACATCAATTGGTGACCTAGTTATGTCCTTAATGCCCTTGTTCACGTTCCCTGGCGAGTGCCCTACGTATCACCCTAGACTAGGTTCTCTTCCCCCAAGTGGACTCTCTGCTTTCATTTTGTGCATTGTCTGCATACCTGATGCAAAGAAAATGAAAATATGAAAAACCGCATCCTATCATTCCCCTACTTAAAACCTTCCGTAGTTCCCCTTTGCATAGCAGATAAACTAAACTTTGCCTAAAGGGAATGCTATGTTATGCAGTAGACAGCATGCTCGACAACTTCATCTAAATCAGGGAGTGGATAAAGTATGGTAGTGGATCTGGTCAAGATCCCGTTCTTTTCTAAACTTTGTTATCAGTCTTTAGCACTACACCTCTGTGGCAGGTCATATCGTTACCTAATTCACTGCTCACAATAGCTTTAGGAAGCAGGTTCTCATATTGTCTTCATTTTGTACATAATGAATCTGAGGAACAAAGAGGTTAAGTAACTTTCTGACGATCACACAAGTAGCAGAGAAGGCAAATAAACTATGGTAACCTAACCTAACAGTCCACTTTTTAAATCATCCATCCAAGCGGTTATATTTCTCACTCTGGGCTCCATGAACTAGTCTAGGGATAGGTCAAAAATTACATTTAAATTACTGTATGTATATGTATTTTACTAGGGAGAGAATCCATAGGTTTTCTAAGATTCTCAAAAGAATCCATGGGACAAACAAAACAGATAAAAAGAANAATCTGCTCATTTAAAAACTCATCACATCTACATAATCTTCCCTGCATTAGTTAAACTTCCTTCTAACAGGCTGTGAACATGGTGCTGGTAAGGCAAGTGGTGGCCGGTCCAGAGAGCTGTGAGTGTCAGGAGTCTTCCAGCCAAAGGGTCAGGGGTGTGGTTGAACAAAAAGTGTAGGAAAACAGGCTCACCTTCAACAAAGCATGCAAATAAAAAGAATTCAAGCCTGAACCATAGAGATTTCCCTCAGGTAATAAAGTCCCTCGAGCTGCAGCCCAGTCACTTACAGGAAGTCTAAGTCACATTCAGACTCTTCCGGTACAAGTTTCCTCTATTAAGGTGGCCGTCTTCTCCGGGTCTGGATATTTGCAAAGTGCCCTGCTGGCCTTGATTAACGACTTTCTCCATACACCCAGTCTTGGTGATGACATGACAAAGCTCCTCTGTCCCCCTGTGTTAACAGTACAGCAGGACCATTAACTGTTGGCAAGTATCCCAAAATTGCTCTGGAGATGTAGAGGAATTCTAATGAAATGTAAAACATTCATCAAAAAGGAACACAATAGATTTTTCAAAGCTCATGCTCAGTACTTCCACTTAACGAACACTGTATTCCTCTTTAGGAAATATAGGCATTTCCCATGCAAGGGAAAAAATCTTTTTAATTGTCTTCTTTATCTTTTCTGTATTTTCTAAATTTTTGATTATGAACATGTACTATTGTTATAAGGGAAAACAATTTATACACATTCTTTTATTTTATTTTTTAAAGTCATGTGCTCTTCTGGTTCCCAATGTGGTTCATTACCAGAATCAGTAGTGGAGATGTGTTAAAATGCAAACCTACTGAATCAATATCCCTAGTGGTGAGGTCTAGACTCCGAGCAGGTGGTGTCAAAAAAGTTCAGAAGTTTACATCAAGGGCTCTTGCTTATAATGGACATAGTTGATTGCCCACCCAATACAATTCCCACCTTTCCCTTCTTAATAGCACCCAGATTTTATTTGGGTGGCCACCCCTGTCCATGCATCCCATATTTTCTCAGAATAAGTTCAACCTTCCCCTCACCCCACTAGTGAGCCCTGGTTTTAATCAAGCATGTGTTCAAAGGTGGGCATGTGACCTGTGCAATCCAATCAAGGTTGACCTCAGGACCCTTTTATGTTGGGGCATAAACTCTCTGTATCTCACCTGCACTAAACAGGAACCCCATAACCCCAGTGTCTACAGAAGCCACCTTAAAGCCATGGGGAACTGGACTCAGGAGGGAAATGATATCAACGAAGCCAGAGTGGGAGATGGAAAGAAACTGAGTCCATAGTGTGACCATCAAGCTGCTGATGTCTACAGAAGCCACCTTAAAGCCATGGGGAACTGGACTCAGGAGGGAAATGATACCAACGAAGCCAGAGTGGGAGATGGAAAGAAACTGAGTCCATAGTGTGACCATCAAGCTGCTGGATCAACCAATCATAAAGACTTTACTGCCTCTGGATGCTCAGATACATAGAACAATAAATCCTTTCATTGAAAAGGTCGATTGAAATTAGATTTTCTGTTCCTTGCAAATGATGTCCTAGCTGCAGCACAGTGTAAAAACTGATTTAATTTAGTCTAACAAGCACCAGTCTCTCTTTTTAAATAAAATGAGAACATTGGGTTGAAGATTACTCTGAGATTTCTTCAGATTTTAAGATGTAATGGGCTAGAGACACAGCCCCTACTCTGACGTATTTACAAGCCCAGTACTAAGCAGGATCCTGGAAATTATAGGAATCAGTATTAACGTTTTCAAATAGTACTCTTTGGTCTAACAATTGAGCGTTACAAACTCACTCCATATTTGTTAGAAATAGAACACATGTTACTTAGCATTTTCAACTTTATTTTTCAGAATGTAGGACACGTTTTACTAATACACAAATGGTCTGATGTAGAAAATCTCCTAATATCACTCTCTCGGTTAATCTCTACAGTAGCCTAATCTCTAACAGGAAAAATTTTTTGCACCTCATAAAGGACCACTTCCATTTTTCACCTTTGCAGCTTCATTCTTACTATGTCTCAAATCCTGCGTTTCAACCTATCCAGACTACCAACAGTTGCTGGATGTCACCATTTTAATTTGTGTTTGTCTTTCCTGTTTTCTCTAACCAGAATATCATTACCCAGCTTCCTCCAGTAAGACACATTCATCATTCAAGACCCAGCTAAATTCTCAGCTCCTCACGTAAGCCTTCTTTGATTTTCTCCAGGTTTTGCTGCACCTTCCATGTAGAAGACAGACAGTGAAGGAAGATTGCAAAGCTGGGCTGCATGCCATTTGAAACCCAGGAATTGCACCAGTGATGCTGCCTAGTTAATATTGTAGGCTCTGACCAGTCAGATCCACAACTTCAACTTTGCATAAGAACCAGGAAGCAGGATGGGCCAAAAGGTAGATGCTCCTCCCCATAGTAAATTCCCAAGAATTGAGGCAGAAATTTCCTACCCAACATATAGTTCCCCAAAACACTTAAAGCCCTGTGTTGTACAATATAGGTTGGACAGGTCTGTGTGGCCCTTAATTCAAGTATGAGGTTCATAATAGCAGAAACAACACATTTTCCATAGCACAGTGCCTCCTATACTATAAGCTCAATAAATATTTTTTAATAGAGTTAATGAAGGACTGAACAAGTGAACAATGGCCTTTACATCTAGTAAAAGAATACCAAATGTCGGTGAGGATGCAGAGCAAATAGAATTCTGATTATTATTGTTTGAAGTGTCAATTGGCACACTTTGGAAAATTATTTGGCAATTCATCCTAAAACTAAACGTACAACTCTTACCCAGTAATTCCATTCCTGAGTATACACCCTAGACAAATAAGTACATATGTCCACCAAAAGACTTGTACAAGAATGCTCATAGTGGCTTTATCCCAAATAGACAAAAAATTAGAATCAACCCAATTGTCCATTAACAATAGAGTAAATAAATAATGGTATATTATGAGTAGCAGAATACCACTTAGAAAAAGAATGAACTATTTCTACAACATAGATGAATTTTACAAATACAATAAAGAACAAAAAAGCCAGACCCAAAAGAGCACATACTGAATGGTGATTCCATTTATGAATTATCACTATGAATATGAATATGAACTTCAAGAACAGGTGAAACTACTCTTGAGGATAGAAGTCAGAATAGTTTCCACCAAAAGAAATGTACAGTTTCCTCCAAAAGAAATGTGCAGTATTGACTGGGAAGACGCAAGACTAGTGTGTTGTAAATGTTCCATATCTTAATCCAGGCGCAGTTACACGGGTGTGTGTATGTGTATATGTGTGTGTGTGTGCATATATATGTACACGGGTCGTTTCCACCAAAAGAAATGTGCAGTATTGACTGGGAAGACGCAAGACTAGTGTGTTGTAAATGTTCCATATCTTAATCCAGGCACAGTTACACGGGTGTGTGTATGTGTATATGTGTGTGTGTGTGCATATATATGTACACGGGTCTTCAAAAAGTTTGTGGAAAGATGCATATTATCTTTTAATTTCATTTTTCCATGAACTTTTTGAAGTATCCTTGTATACATACATATACACACATACATACATATAAAAATTCATAAAGTTGTATATTTAAAGTTTTGTGTACTTTACTATATATATTACACCTATATATAAAATTTTTAATAAATTGAAGGAATTTTAGGCGTTTTATTTTTTTGTTTGAACATAAGAGAACACAGTAAGAAATTACATCAGAAAAAGCCAAAAGGTCAGACTTGGAAGGAACAATTCCTTTAATTTACAAACGAGGACATGGAGCCCTAAGAGATTAAATTATTTAACCAGTGGTCGCTTTTCTTGTTAGTCACAGAGCTCATGTTTTCATTACCCCATGCCTCTTGGTCTACACGAAGAAACTAAATTGTGGGCCTAGCGAGGGATGGAGAGCAGGCAGGCAGCCCATAAGAAACAAGGGGGTTTTTCTCTCCATCCCATCCTCCTCACTGCCCCTTCCCCATTTCCCATTCCTTTCCTTTTCCCTGACTTAATTCCATGAACTTATTGAATTCTCTCATCTTCCCTGGTCTTCATTCTACCCTTCTCCACCATTATCCATCCAAGCCAAACACAACTATATCATAGTGGATCTCAGAGTGGCCCCAGACAAGAGAAACCAAAATGTAGGTAAGCACAAAGCAAGTTTTTTAAAAATATAATTAATAAAGTTGTACATTTATTTATATCACACCTCACTTCCAAAAAGAAGTTTAATCAGCTTGTAAAAATGTATAATATTACAAGATGATAAACAAAAACTGCAGAAATTGGTCTAGAGGGAAAATCAGAATTGAAGGAATAAGATGATTTGGGGGAAGAAGTCAGTGCCTTAGGATGGGAGGTATTTTCTTCATTGATTCTAAAACTTCAATATCAAAGTCAGGAACTGCGGCTTTAACTACCTCTCCAGTGGAATCTCCTTTGTAAAGAGATAGTGAAAAGGAAGGGATGGTACTGCAGATCCTTTTATTTTACAATAAATTAAGAGAAATGTAAGAGACTTTCTTACACTGTTGGCCCTGAATATAAACTTAAGAAACATAAAATGACCACAATCTAAACAACATAGCTGCTTCTACGGTGCAGGTGGGCTGTAGAAAAGAGAAAACATGATCTGATCAGAGACAGGTTGCAAAGAGATCCTCCCTGCACACCAGCTCAGAAGTCTCAGGATACAATTGGTAGATTCTACCACGTCAATCAAGCTGCCATAGGTTGGGCCTCTACTATCAAAATGATGCACAGAATACAAAATATACTAAAATTGGGTTGTGGGAAATACACCACTATCCCAAATATTGAGAACATAGAAATCAAGAAATTCATATTTTAAATATTCTCATTTTACTACTCATTCATCCAAGTCCCACATATATGACCCACATCTTAGAAACTAACGAAGGAGTTAAAAATGCTACTTGCTGCTAATGCAAGATATAGAGAAGTGGAAATTATGGTAATGTAATTAATTGCTATCTATTATCTTCTATTGTTGTCTAAGTAACCTCAAGTAAAACACCTTAATTTAGTTGAATGAAAATTAAGGTTTGGGTTTTGTTTTTCATAATAAAAATAAAACGAAAAACAAAAAGTATTTGAAGACTATGAAGTCCTTGAGTCTTACAAATATTTAAGAACTCTTAAGTAGTCATTAAAGAATTCACGGTCCAGTTGTAGGGGAGAGTGGGCTCAGGGTGCAGACTAAAGGAATCCTTAGAGTCCTTTCCAGTCTGTGGCTACTTCCAAGCAATTACAAGTTACCTCATCAGACCACAGCTCAACCTCTAGATTTGCACATCTGATCTCTCTTTTTTTTTTTTCCTTTTTGTCTTTTTTACTGACCGGTAACGGGATCGCAACCCTCAGTGTTGCGCCCACACCGCACTCAGCCAGTGAGCAGGAACCGGTCTCCACATGGGATCCGAACCCTCGGCGGGGGCGCACTCTCCAGTGCGCCACCGGGCCGGCCCCTGATCTCTTAATTTAAAATTCTATTTATAAATATTTATTCTTTTACTATCCTGGTGGTTAAAATTTGGTGCTCTGTAGACAATTGGATTTGGGTTTTAATCCCAGCTCCAAAATGTATCAGTGATGTGATCTTGGGAAAGTTACTTAAATTCTCTTAGCCTCAATTTCCCTGTCAGTAAAAAGTGTTATAACATTAAATATTAAATGATATTATTATTAATAAATTATATTTCCATATAATCTATTTAGATATATAAATTATAATTAAATGTTGAAAAATATAAAAGCCTCCTTTATAGATGTTGTTGTGAGGATTACATGGTAGAAATTCAATCACTGTTAACAACATTATTATCTCTATTATCATATTCACTATCATTAGAATGGATTACTGGGAAATATATAAAGGAAAAAAAATCTTCATTTCTCATAAAAAAAAAATCCCAACCTCATATGGGTTGAATGTTTGTCCCCTCCAAAGCTCATGTGGAAGATTGATTCCCAATGTGGCACTGTTGAAAGATGGGGCTGTTTGGAGGATCATGAGGACCTGACTCCCATTAAAACCTTCTCTGCCTGACTCCCACTAAAATTTGTTCTGTTCTCTTAAAAAAAGTTTTAAGGGCTATATTTAGCAAGTATAGAAATTAAACTAAAGTCTTGCTTGTTAAATCAATTCTACTTCCCTCTCCTGAGTTTCTTTGTTCCCTTACCTACTCCTCTCCTTTTATTCATGGATTAATGGGTTATCATGGGTGTGGAGTGGTGACTTTATAAGGACAGCACATAAAAGCTCTCTTGCCATTTTTGCCACATGATCGCCGGCATCACCATGGGATTCTATAGAGAGTTCCCACCAAGAAAAAGGCCCTCACCAGATGTCTTCCCTGGATGGTGAACTTCCCTGGCTCCAAAACTATAAGATATCAATTTTGTTTCCTTATAAATTACCCAGTTTCAGGTATTCTGTTATAAGCAACAAAAAACGGACTAATACAAAACCTTAAGGAAACAGACAGGGGCCATTTATATACATAATTAGTTAAGTAGTAAAGGCCAGTATTTTGCTGGACCCAGACTACTATAGATACCTTATGTGGCGACTGTGCTGGAATGCAAAGCAGGTACATCATAAAGTCTAAGAGTTTGTGGTAAAAAGTACTAGGCTGGCACAAAAAGAAGCAATATGCCAGCAGAGCAGACTCAGGATTCTCTGAGGAAGGTCAGCAGTGCTTGCACAGTGCAAGGAAGAAACCAGATCCAAACAGAACAAAGGCCACTTGCTTCGGCTTAGTGTCTAACAGTTATCACCCCCTCCTCAGAGAGGAGAAACTTCAAATTTATACCAGAATTTAATACCTAACCTCTATGGTGTGTTGTTATAGTATTTTAAAGCTTACATCTAGTCAATGTAACATAGTTCTAATTTTACAGTGTTGATTAAGTCACTCTTAGCTAATCATTTTATTGCCATAAGAACATCCAAGATTTTTTTTAAAAAACCTCCCTGGGTGTGATTATAGAAAGACAATTGGGACCTCATGAACTGAAGGTCTTCTATAGTCCCAGAGTGGGCAAACCCAGCTAAACCACCGATGTTCATGCTTTCAGACAAGGCATGTTATAACATGAACTGCTTTATTCAGCTCTGAAATAAGGTGAATCCTATTCATGACTCCTTAAGACACTGCATATTTCAAGCAGCATTATGTATCATTTCTTGGAAGCCCCCAATACATGGAAATCTCCCAGCAAGTAGAAGTCTTATCTATTTAACCAGCAATAAGGTGTACCGACAAGTTTTCCAAGAATAACAAAACCCAGAAATTACTTTTCCTGGAGCTGTAGACAATCATCTTCGCCATCTTCACTAAATAACCAACTGAGAGTGGAATTCCTGAAGAAACACTGGCCCTGACCAACAGCACACAGAAATCAATGTCATGTGGAGCTATTGTGGCCTATGGAGCAGGCAGTCTCTACCCTGCAGAGATGAAGGGAAAGAAAACACTTCATCTGAGGAGCCCGAGAGCCACGCACATCCCAAGCCCTCTTAACCAAACTCTTCTTGAGCTCTGCCGCATATACCACTCTGTAAGCCAAGCCCTGGCTAATTGTTCCCTTAACAGCAAAGAGTGAAAGATGATGACAGTGACAATAACATTAGCTGATACTTGTGGATGCTTGTTATGTACCAAGCACTATTAGAAGGACTTTATTCTGTACTGAAACATTTAATTTTCCCATAACACTACAAAGTAGTACTATTATGACATGCATTTTACTGATGCGGTAGCCGAGGCATAAAGAGTTAAATGACACATCCAAGGCCACACAGCTAGTAAGAAACAAAGCAAGGATTTAAAATTGAAGTTTTTGACTCTAGAGCCCACGTTCTCAACCATCATTTTACTCCCTCATGAAAAACAGGTGTCCTGGTTGGTGTCCATTTTCCCCAGCGTTCAGAGCCTTCTAAATTAGCCCAGCATGAATAAAAGGGGAAGTGTAGGAAAGGCGACAAAATAACTCAGAGGAGAGAGAAATAACAAGCAGGCCTTTAGTTTAATCTCTATATTTGCTAAACAGCAAGTATTGAGATTAAGTACAGCCCTTCTTCCCTTAGAACTTTTTTTAACAAGAGAATAGAACACAATTTAATGGGAGTCAGGCAGAGAAAGGACAAGAGAGCAAGTAAATTGTTGTCTGCAGAATATGCACAAATATAAGGTATTCTTAGCAGTATTTAAAGCTATAAGAAATCTCTATATTTGCTAAACAGCAAGTATTGAGATTAAGTATAGCCCTTCTTCCCTTAGAACTTTTTTTAACAAGAGAATAGAACACAATTTAATGGGAGTCAGGCAGAGAAAGGACAAGAGAGCAAGTAAATCGTTGTCTGCAGAATATGCACAAATATAAGGTATTCTTAGCAGTATTTAAAGCTATAAGAAATTCAGTAGCTCTTCCAGGGATGGCATCTAGAGGCACTCAGAATGGTCCAGCATTTGACATAATGCTGTAGGCTTTCCTACAATACAGCCTCTAACAAAACTGTATTGTCCCAAACCCCTGGTAATAGAATAGTTTACCTTTATACCAAGAAGGTTGGGAAAGCTCCAAAATCTGCATGTGGCGTGTGCCCAGGCAGGCTTCGAGGGGTTCATGCTGTGAGACCTAAAGTTCTTATGAGGTTGTCTAAAACGAAAAAAACATGTCAGCAGGGCCTATGGTGGCTCCATGTGTGCTAGATATGTCCACGACAGGATCAAGCACGCTTTCTTTATTGAGAAGCAGAAAATCATTGTGAAAGTGTTGAAGGCACAAGCACAGAGTCAGAAAGCTAAATTTAAAAAAAAAAAAAATGAAGCTTTTCTGAGTAATAAAAAGTCCAAAAGACAAAAAAAAAAGAAATTCAGTAAATGCAATTTTGCACCACCTAACTCACTGTTAGTCTGCTAAGAGCTTGTCTGGTGTGTTAACTCTTTGCAGCTTCTTGCAGTCTTTCACCACACAGTTATTGAGCTTTTACATGCCCCTACTACTAAGGGTCTATTTGGGGAAGGAAGGGAAGAATGACAATTCAGAATGACAAAGAATGACAATGAAGGCACGTAGAGTGAGAGTGCTCAAGGTGAAAGAATAAGAATTAAGTTACTTACTCATTCATTTGGCAAATATTCATGGAGCATTTCCATATGCCAGGAATAAGTGCTAAGGATACAAGGAGAACTGAAGTAAGCCTCCTATCCTTCAGGAGCTTATAGTCTAGTGCAGGGATCAGCAAACTTTCTCTGTAAAGTGCCAGATCAGATATTAGGCTTTGCCGGCTCTGCTGTGTAACACAAAAGCAGCCATAGACACTATATAAATGAATGGGTGTGGCTGCACTCCATTGAAACTTTATTTAAAAAATCAGGCAGTGGGTAGATTTGACCTGAGAACCACAGTTTGCAAAACCTAGTAGACATCTCAAGAAAGGCTTACAGGAAAAACTATTTCCATGTGGTTTCATGTTCTGATCTGTTGTTTTTATCCTTGAGCAACTTCTGTCTGGGAATCAAATTTTGAATCGCATTTAGTTCCTTGAGGTTTTATAGCTGTTTTTCCGTTGTCTTTTACCATTTTGTTGTTGGGTAAAATCTGTAGCCAATTGATTTTTTTCTCCTTTTAGGTGACTTCCCAGGGGATTCTTTCTTTATTGTTGAAGTCCAAAACATTATTAGGATATTCTTAGTGATCCCAATGTGAAAGTCTTTTCTTTTCCACAGGAGATTTTAGCTCATTTATAAGTACTGATAGAAAAAGTATATTTGCCTTACTATTTTATATTATGCTTTCTTTTTCTGGTTTTAAACCTTTCTTCAACATGTGATCTTTTGCTTTATGTTTGTATTTCTTCTAATCTTTAGTAGCATACACATTTTTGTTCTAGTGATTACTTTTATGATCAATTTATACAGTACCTGTTAATTCCTTACTATAAACACTGATGTATTTAACGTAGTTTTTCTTCCTTCTTCCTCCTTCTTTTACCCCTACTATTCAATTTTAGTTAATTATTTTTCTTAATAGATATCTTTGTGATGTTTATTTATTTGGTAGTTTAATATTTACTACTTAATTTTTTTCATGCTTTTTGCTGAGGTCATATATGATCTCTTCTTTTATTCTTTCTATCTGCTGTGGACTGAAATTTCATGTCCCCCCAAAATTCATATGTGGATGCCTAAATCCCCAATGTGATGGTATTTGTGAGTGGGGCCTTGGGGAAGTAATTAGGTCATCAGGGTGGAGCCCTCATGAATGGAATTAGTGCCTTATTAAGAAGAGGTTGGGGAGAGATGAGGCCCCTCTCTCTCTCTCCATGCTATGTGAGAACACAGTGAGAAAATGGCCATCTGCAAACCAGAAAGCAGGCCCTCCACCAGATATCTGTTGGTGCCCTGATCTTGGGCTTCCTAGCCACCAGAACTATGAGAAATAAGTGTCCGTTGTTTAGTACTCAGTCTATGGTATTCTGTTGTAACAGCTCTGACTGACTAAGACACTACCTTTTTTCTGGGCTCTTAAATTTCTGCTTTGTGTTCTAACTTCATAAAGGTGGTAGGATAATTAACTTATTTAATTTATGGTGGAAAATTGGTTGTGATGATTATCTTCCTGATAGTAACAATTTTTCTGGACAGATTTTTTTCTCTGCCATTGTTTTCTGTTGTTTTCATCACTTTTTCTGGTTTATTCCTTATATTGATCTTGTGCTGAACATGTTTTATTACTCACATTAAAGTTGGTTAGTGTTTTATGTAACAACTATATATAGGCAGTTTGTGTTGTGTGGATTTCCTGTTCCAGGTATACAGGAACATTGTTTAGTGTGTGTGAGTTTGTTTATCCTTTCCTTCTCCCCAGCTAATGAAGGTAGGGTAGGGTTTTTTGCAATGTGAAGACTTTTTCCTCCTCCACTGCTCAGAAGAAGCCTGCTTCCTGCAAGTGTGGCATATCTATGTAATTCTTCATTTAACTTCATCTCCTTTGTTTCCTGAAAGGATTATGGTTCTGGGGAGTTCCAGCAACCACTAGGATTTAGAGTTTTTCACCTGAGGGTGTGATCTCACTTTCCACAGGTGACTTGGTTCTGGCTATTTCAGAGCTCTCCAGCCATGGTATTTCTCTCTCTGCTTCTAGTGCCCCCCTTTGCTTGGACTCCACTGCTTTTAGCAGCCCTTCCACCAACTTTCCAATTAGGAATTTTTGCCATTTTTCAGTTTTGCTAAAAATGGAGTATAAGTCTGTATTTTTCATTGTTTTTCCTTTTGGAGATTTTCTTGGAAGCAAAAGTAGAAATGTTGGTGTTACCATGTTCAAAGAAGAAATCTCAAGGTGAGCATCAATAACTCAGAAATGTGAACATGTGTGAGATTGTAAAGTGACTGAAAGTGACCTAGGCTGACAGGCAGAGACAGGAAAATAAGGGGTGGGGGGAATATTTTCAGGTTAATAGTTACCAAATATCTGATTGCCTAAGGGCAAGCAACATCTACTGGGAGAAAAACAAAAATATAGAAGGGCATTCAACCTATTGGTAGAAAAGTGATTCTTAAAAGTCTGGATATTTTCTACAAAGATAGACAGGAAGATGGGCGTGATCACATGACCAAGACTGGGAAAAACAGGACTTTTCTGTGGAAAAAGACATTTTCCATCACCATTCTTAAGGGTAGGATATAATCTCCCTTTTATTCATAGACACAATGTCAGAATGGGTTGCAGAATATATTGGGGTTAAAATAAACTTTTTGCTATCACTTATTTTATTATTTTATGGCATTACTTCTAATTTAAAATATTTATGCACACACTCACACATACACCTAATTTTGCCTATATGCATGAATGTGGTTACTTTCTTTACTACAGTGTTGTTTTCCCTTTTCCTCAACAGTTAACTTCCCCTTCTCTCCAAAGTGGCATTTCATGCTGGCCCTGCCCCCTTCCTCAGGTAATCCATGCTACCATCATCATTTTTTGTCTTTCATATTTTTCTCCTTATTCATATAATTCACACACATATAGATGCATGTCACTTTTTTGTCATGATTTATTTTACAAAAACAAGATTGTATTAAACACTTTTCTGCATCTAGCAATTTGCACTCAACATTACCTTGTGCTATTCCACAAGACCATCTTGAATAGTTCAAATTTGTCTTTTTTAATGTCTTTATAAGATTTCATGGTATAATTATTTATCACAATTTATTCACCCATCCCACTATTGATGGTTATTCATATATTTTGCTGCCATAAACAATGTTGCAAAAAACATTTTTGCATATGTTTTACATATTGGTGCTTTTGTTTCTATAGGATAGATTTCTACAATTTGTAAGTGCTGGATCCAAGGAAATGTATATTTTCTCATCTTAATAGAAACTGGCAAATTGCTTTCTGAAAAGGCAGAAACACCTCATATTTCTACCAGCAATGTATGAAAATCCCTTTTTCTCCACATGCCCTCAATAAATATTTAAATCAGTTAGTTCTGCTATATATATA
This sequence comes from Galeopterus variegatus, assembly GCF_000696425.1. Lineage (NCBI taxonomy): Eukaryota > Metazoa > Chordata > Mammalia > Dermoptera > Cynocephalidae > Galeopterus > Galeopterus variegatus. The sequence goes on along the minus strand of NW_007731064.1, from coordinate 65,538 downwards.
TATATATATATATATATTTTTTTTTTTTTAAGGAAATGTATATTTTCTCATCTTAATAGAAACTGGCAAATTGCTTTCTGAAAAGGCAGAAACACCTCATATTTCTACCAGCAATGTATGAAAATCCCTTTTTCTCCACATGCCCTCAATAAATATTTAAATCAGTTAGTTCTGCTATATATATATATATATATATATATACTTTTTTTTTTTATTGTAAGTCTTGGGATAATTTTCTCTTTTTTTCACAAATTGGTACCATGGAAGACATAGGTAGAGAGGGATTCAAAAGGAAAAGTCAGGTGTCAGACAGTCTCCCATATGGAGCTTGGGGAGCTCTTATTCAGCAAATACTTTTCCAGACATTCACTATACATGGAAAAACTTTACAAGGCACTGGTCAAATTTTCAAATACAGTCACATGCCACATAACAATGTTTCAGTCAGTGAGAGACTGTGTACAGGACAGTGGTCCCATTCGATTATAACAAAGCTGAAAAATTTCTATTGCCTGGTGACGTTTTAGCTGTCATGATGTCATAATACAAGGCATTACTCACTTGGTTGTGGTGATGCCAGTGTAAATAAACCTACTGCACAGCCAGTCAGCCCATACAATTAAGTCTAGCACATACAATGATGTACAGTACACAATACTTGATAATAATAATAAATGACTATCTTACTGGCTATGTATGTACTATACTTTTTGTCATTATTTTACACTGTATTTCTTTTACTTTTATCTATATATATAGTTTAACTGTAAAACAGCCTCAGGCAGGTCCTTCAGGAGTTATTCCTAACAACAGCACTGTTATGACAGGAGATGACAGCTCTATGCATGTCACTGCCTCTGTAGACCTTCCAGTTAGGAAAGACATGGAGGTGGAAGACAGTGATATTGATGACCCTGACCCTGTGTGGGCCTAGACTAGTGTATGTGTTCGTGTCTTAGTTTTTAACAAAAATGTTTAAAAAGTAAGAAATAGAAATAGAAAAAAGCATATAGAATAAGGACATAAAGAAAGAAACTTTTTTACAGCTGTATTTGTGTTATAAGCTAAGTGCTATTACAATTGAGTAAAAAAGATTACAATAATTTAAAAGTTTATAAAGTAAACTTTTAATGTACTTTTTTTGCAGTATGCTGAGATTAATTTATTATTAAAGATAGAAAAAAATATTTTAATAAATTTAGTGTAGCCTAAGTGCACGGGGTTTATAAAGTCCACAGTAGTGTAATGTCCTAGGCCCTCACATTCACTCAGCACCCATTCGCTGACTCACCCAGAGCAACTTCCAGTCCTGCAAGCTCCGTTTATGTAAGTGCCCTATAGAGGTGTACCATTTTCTATCTTTTGCACTGTATTTTTACTGTACCTTTTCTGTGTTTAGATATGTTTAGATACATGAATACTTACCATTGTGTTACAGTTGCCTACAGTATTCAATACAGTAACATGTGGGTTTGTAGCCTAGGAGCCATAGGCTGTACCACAGAGCCTAGGTGTGTAGTGGGCTGTACTATCTAGGTTTGTGTGACGACACTTTATGATGTCTGCACAATGACGAAATCACCTAACGATGCATTTCTCAGAGTGTATCCCTGTCATTAAGCAACACATGATGGTATATAAATATGCATTTTAAAAGCATAGAGTTCAAACAGGAATAAATTATAACTAGGTGTTTCTACTTATTTATAGGCCTAGAATCTGCTTCCCGTTTGAGTGTCTTCTTGAAACGTGTTTATTCATCTATAAAATGGTTTTAATAATACTACCTACCCTTTGGGATTATTCTGTAAATTATATGAGATAATGTATTTAAACCACTTAGCACAGTGACTGGCACAGAGCAAGGACTCAGTAAATGGTAAGTGGCATTATTATTATTATTAAATGTTTATATATGAGAGTAGTGGTTAATAAGATTAGACAGATAGGTTGGGGCCAGAATGGGGAAGACCTTGAATGTCAGGTTGACAAATATTATCTGTAGACTATGAGCTATCAAGAAAGAGAGTGATATGATGAAAATGGTGTTCTAGGAAGATTTCTGGGTCAGTCATTAATCAGTGGACATAAGGAAATGGAGGGGACAACAGCAAGAAGACTGGGTAGAAGGTCTATCAGTTTAATGCTTCTTCTATAAAGGGTGATATCTGAAATATTTTTTAAACAGCACAACATTGGCACTGACCAATTAAAACAAGTGACTGAGTTATCAGAGTAGATGTTGGCTATGAACAACCCACAATGCTATCCCAGGGCATACAAGCCAAATAGCAGCCCTGGTCCTAAGTGAGAGAGCACATTTCTAAAGGTGCTTAAATAGTAGGGGCTTGTTTACTCACATAAAAGATATCTGGAGGAAGATGGTTCCAGGGTGAGTTAATTGTGCAACTTATCAGACACTGCCAGGGCCCACGTGTACCCTTAGAACTCGCCCTCCTGAAGCACCCTGACCCAAAGGCTTCTGCTGGCCAGCACCTGCAGCTCTCTGCCTGCAGGCCTTCTCCAGCCACAGAAGTGTCCTCATCCAATGTGTAAGGCAGGCTGGAAGTCCTCAGGAGGGAACACCAGGGAGCAGTGCTCAAACAATGCCTCATGGGAGCTGACTGATGAATACTCAGGAATTCTCACCCCTTGGGTGAGACAACCCTCCCTCCAGCAGGACTAGGACCCAGGTGCCCACAGCAATACTCTGCTCACTAGACACACTCCGTTGACCTCCTTCCTTTCCCCACCACTTCTCCACTTTCCTGCTGCTGTTTCCCAAATAAACTTCTTGAACTTAAGTATTTTTCTCAGGGCTGGCTTCTTGGAAAGTGTATTTGTCCATTTTGTGTTGCTATAACAAAGTATACTGAACTGGGTGATTTATAAAGAAAATGAAATTTATTGCTTACTGTTTCTGAGGCTGAGAAGTCCAAAGTCCATCTGGTGGTGGTAACAGTGACCCAGGGGTCTCACATTGCAAGATGATGGAAGCAGAGAGAGAGAAAGACAAACTCTCTCTTATTGTAAAGCCCCTCAGAACTACACCCTTGACGACTGTTTTTAATCCATTCACTACTGCATGGTCCTACAATCACCTCTTCAAGGCTCTACCTTTCAATTACCATAATAGGATTTCCCACCCTCTTAACACTCACAGTCGGGGCTAAGTTTCTAATACATAAAACTTGGGGGACACAATCCAAGTTTCACTTGGTTTTGGGGGGACATAATTCAATCCACTACAGAAAGTGTGTAGATTTTCAGCTTGGGGTTTCTCCCACAAAATGGAGGCTCCACAGATTATTTTCATTTCATCAGGGGAGAAAATATTTCCCAGAAGGCCTGCAACATCCTTGTCTTACACATTCTTGGCCACAACAGGGTCCCATGTCTGCTTAACTGTAAACAAATCATGAAGGGGAATGGACGTGGACACAGTGCACTTGGGCCAGCTGTGACTTATGTCCTGGGGCACCAGGGAAGCAGAAAGTGTGGCTGCTGGGTAGGATCCAGCCGTCATGTCCAGAAAAAGCTTCTCTAGTAATGTAGGCATGTGGCAATGAGAACACCTACCACGGGGTTGGCAGTGAAAATCTTCATCTAAATCCTGGACTGGATTCGTCCTCTGCTGCATTTTAAATCTTTCATCTTTCCTTAGGATAACTGAGAAGTTTTAGCATTCAACTCTGTGATTAACCTACCATGAATCTGAACTGCATATTTCTTACATGAAATGGGCCTAATATATCTTAATTGCCCATAATAGAAATAACATTTTTCATAATGATCGGGTATTCACATTGCCCTTTCTTTTCATTTTATCTGAGTGCTCAGACATACGTCAGAAAGTTAGGAGTAGATTTGTCACACAACAGCCCTGGATCACACTGCCAACCATCCCTCCTCACGTCCACATTAAGACACCTAACACAAGCAGAGGATGGCTGCCTAAAAGTCATTATTAATATCCAGACAGTCTGCATGACTAAGACAGGTAATGACAGATAGCTCAAGCCACAATGGGTCTTTGCAGACAGAATCTAAAGCATATTTTTATTTTGTCTGAATGTCTAATGAAAACACCAAAGTTTCCCTGTCAGCGCTCTCTTGACAGCCAGGAGCTACTTCAGGCAGGCCTTTGACTCAGCCTGGGACCTTAGCTGCCATGTTGCTTACTTATCTTTTCCTAAATCCCAGGCAACTGCACAATTCACTGAGATTATCTCTCGGAGGTGAGACCCCACCACGGAGGTCACAAAGAGAGAATTTCCCTTGGGCTGTGCCCATCAAACATTTCACTGCAGATGGGGAATGGAGCAGAGTGAGTGTTGGGGACATGGATCTGTCACCACCTGAGGCACATCAGCACGTGCTTGGGCCCAGCTGCTAATGCTGCCAGTGGTACATGAGAGGCAAGAGGTGATGGAGTTTGCCTTCAGCCAGTGCTCTTTTATCTTTGTTGGCATGGAAATAAATTGGTTTCACTTTTTATTTCCTTCTTTGAAAGTCCTTTAAATTCTAACAAGCTAATGGAGCCAATTTTTTTGTCCCCCCAATCCAAGTCCATTAACATCCATTCCATATTTCATCACAACCTTGTGCCCCCTTTCAAGCCGTGCAATCATTCACATTCAGTTTGTCCTGTAGGAGGAAATAGCCAAAGGTGTCTGATCATTCCCGGTTGAGAAGGACATTCAGTGAGAGGATGTCAGCCAGTTCAGAGCCCTTCAGAGATTGTCTGCTCATCCTTGCTGCATCTTTGGGCTGACAGCCAGGAAGACAAACCATTAGTAGGAAGCCACCTTTTGGCCATTGCTAATGGTGGGAGCTGCAGAAGTAGTGAGGGCTTGGTGAGCCCCATCCTTAAAAACAAATGCTGAAGGCCCTCCACAGAGGAAAAAAGCAGCAGAAGCTTCCAGCTTCCATCTCACTCAAGAATCAGGCATTGCATAGGGAAAGATGCACAGGATTTTGAAGTTTTCTCTCATTGTCGTATTTGCCTTATATTTGTTATTTTATGTCCTGTTTTCGTATATCAACAGGAAAATCTAATATGTGGCCCCAGATTAAGGAAATGAAGGAAGGCAGAGCAGAAGGGCTAGGTCTTGTCTACAACTAGTTTTAGGGGAAAAGAAACCAAGGAATAGAGTGAGTGGAAGCAGATCTAAGCAGAAAGGAGTTTAGACTGAGACTCTGGAGTAGTTCTGGGAGGAAAAAATAAACAGATGAAGATGTCTTTGGTCTTAGAAAGGTCTATGGAAGCCAGAGCAAAAGCAGACTCTGGGAAGCACTATGTCAATAGGAGCTGCGTCTGTTTGTAAATCTAGACCTGCGTGATCTAACAGGGCCCCCACTTACCACATGTGACTATGTGCACTTGCAACACAGCTAGCTGGAATTGAGACACATACCAGATTTTGAAGACTTCATTAAAATAAAAGGATACAAGGATATTAGATGCTCATTAGTTATCTTTATATTACATGCTGAAATAATAATAATTTTAACATATTGGGTTAAATAAAATACATTAAAATTAATCTCACCCATTTCTTTTTACCAGTTTTAATATGGCTCACGTTACATAGCTGTGCACACCACGAGTCCAGACAAAAACATGCAGAATTTCAAAACTCTGGGTAGGTAAGTTCGCCATGCTGAAACTTTGCCCTCCTCTAGACCCCTGGGTCATGCTTCCTGAGAAGCATTGGAATCAGCCTTAGCAGAGCAGTGAGGAAGGAGAATTCTGGCGATACTGACAGCAGCTTAGAGAACAAACAGGACTTTCATTTCATGCATTAACTCTTCCTCTTGCCTCTAAAAAAGAATCAACTTTGGAGGGTGCTGAAGGCACAGGAAATAGGAAACTGGAAAGAGGTGTCAATTTCCTTCTCTGCCCCAATTATTTTTGCTTTGTTTTAGCTCCTCTTCGTCATGGAAATTTGCATCTTCTTCCTGCTGACCCTGACCCGTCTATTTCAATATGCACCCCAAGGGATGGTGCCTTCTGCAACGGAGACATCAAGCTCAGAATCATTCCATTATTCACTGTCAGGAGGCAATTTGGATATCCTGGAAACAAACTTTGTTCTATTTGCTCAAGCACGGAGGCTTTTCTTTATCCTATTGACGTATTACTGGAATTTGCAGAACATTTTGTGAACTCTGGTTGAATGGTAGGTTTTGGTTTCAACAAGCCCTTTTATTTTTAGTCTCATATTTTTCTTTTTAAAGGAAATTCATTCATCTGGTTAACAAAAATGAATGACTCATGCAATGTACAGGTACTTTATCAGATACCTTGTTCTCAATGAACTCTCCAGACTAATTGAGTGGACAGATTTGTTAAAAAAAAAAAAAAAGATTAACTGATACCATGACAGAAATCTGTATAGAGCACAGAGGTATATAAGGGAAGGAGTGATCAATTTTCCCTCCAGAATCATCAGAAAAAGCTCTAAGGGCCTTTGAGTTCGGATCCCACCCTCCACTCCCTGACACACATACACAAATTCCTGCCCCAAGTCTGAGCTCCAGTATATCTAGATGCCTCCAGGCACTTGGTGCCTCAGAGACATCTCGAACCTAACATGTACAAAATGTATCTCACTCTTTTTTTTCAAAAAACAGAAAATCACTCCTTTCCTATCACCCCAAAATGCCCTCAGTTCCACGTCTCGGTAAATGGCACCTCTACCCACCCAGTTCTAAATAACAAGCTAAAGATCGCCCTTCATTTCTTCTTTCCCTCCACACCACCCCAGCCAATCCATGAATCTGTCATATCTGAATCCCCATCGTCTCTCCTGGGCTGGTGCAGCTGACTCCTACGTGGGTCCCTTCCTCCATTCTAAATTCCAGGTCACAGCACACATGAACGTTTACAAACATAAGTCAGATCCCATCACTTTCCTGCTGGTACCTTTCAATGGATCCTCACTGAACATGAAATAAAATCTCAAACAGTTCTCTTGGAATCTACAAACATTTCTTACAAAGGACACAGAAAGCACTAGCAATGAAGGGAAAGATGATAAATTGAAGTACTTTAGAATTCATAACTTCTGTTCATCAAAGTGAAGGACAAGACAACCTGTAGGTTATTTGCAAAACATATACCTGACAAAGGACTCTAGAATATAAAGGAATTCAGAAAAATCAGTAAGAAAAACAGGTACTACTCAATAGACAATGAGCCAAATATTAGAACAAATGCTTGATGAAATAGAATATCCAAATGGCCCCAGTATACATGCAAAAAGGGGCTCAGCCTCCTTAGTCATCAGGGACTAATTAAAGCCACATCACAATACCACTACACTCATCGGGAAGGCAGATGGAATAAATACCAAGAGTTGGAGGGACCATGAAGCAGCTGGAATGCTCAAACACTGCAAGAGTGTAAATTGGTACAAACTGGCTGGAAAATCTGGCAATATCTGTTAAAGCCAAACATACTCATACCTATGCCCCAGCAATCTTACCCTTAGGTGTATACATGCCTCTCCCCCAAAATACATACATACATACACCAAAAGACAGGGACAAAATTGCTCTTGGCAGCACTATTTATAAATATGCCCAAATCAGAAATTAATTGAATGTCCCTCAATGGCAGATGAATAAATGAATTTTGGTATAGTCACACAACTGAGTATCTAACAGTGATGAAAGTGAATTCAATCGCCGAAGAAGTATGGTTGAATCTCAAGATCATACTGTTGAGCAAAAAACAACAGAAGAGTGCCTACTGTATGGTTTGTTTATATTACATGCAAAACCAGGCAACATTAATGAATGCTGTTAGAAGTCAGGGTAGTAACCACCCTGGGCAAGAGTGAGACCCTCAGGATTGGAAGGGTGACAAGGGGATCCTTCTGCTGACCATGTTCTGTTTCCTGATTTGGGTGTTGGTTACAAAGGTATGTTGTCTATAAGAACATTTATAAAAAGTATACTTATAGTTTATGTACTTCTCTGTATGTGTCCTAAATTTCAATAAAAGTTAAAAAAAAAAACCTGAACTTCCAACCAGAGTCTACAAGGCCCTACCTTCTCTTCTCCCCAACCTGCACCAGCCCAGTACCTTCTTCTAGCTTCTCAAACACACCAAGCTCAGGGCCACCTCAGGACCCTTGTTTATTACAGTGTTCCATCCCTCTCCCTTCACCTAGCAAGCTCCAATTCCCCCTCACTCCTGAGCTTAGATGTCTCCTCCGCTTGCCACCATACCCAAAGCAGGTTTCCATCTGTTTTTTTCCTACCTTGAGACCTTATTTTCTTCCTTCAAAGCACTTACCTATCACAACTTGCATTATTTTATTTGTCTGTGTAAATCTGGTAGTTCTGCTTTCTGGTTAGAATTCTATTTTTATGAGAGTGCAGACCACATCTGCTTTGTTCACCATAGTACCTCAGAACTAGGTTGACCAACTTGTCCCTGTTTGCCCAGGACTATCCTGGTTTTAAAACAAAGATCCACATCCTGGAACACCCTTCAGGCCTGGGCAGAATGAGATGGTTGGTCCCTCTAGTCAGCATGTAGCCTTCTGCCACTACATGGTAAACATTTAATAAATGTTAAACAAACCAATGAATTAAAAAAATGTGTTGTTCAGGTAGACAAATTAAAAAAAAAAAGGAGCAGAGATATAACACTTGTTTTCCAAGACAGACATAGAAAGAAAGGAAAGAATTCAGGATTGAGGGCCTCTGCACCCAGCAGGGCCTTTGTAATGTGATTACTATGTTGGATTATATGTTGGTGGGATTTTTGACGTGTCTCAGGCTTTCAAAGTTGCCTTTGTGGTGGGTTGGTAACTCTTCCCCAAGGCTTCATTTACTTCATGGAATGGAACCTGCTAAAAGACAAAGTAATAGGCACTGCCTGCAAACATGCCCATCAAAACATTTCATTCAAGTGATTGTGCTATGTCAGAATCCTCAGGAAATGGAAGCCCTTCAGAAAACTCATTGTTATCCTGTCAGGTGGAGCAACTTTGCAGCCTCCACAAGCACTGGGGACAATTTTCACCTCCCTCCAGTATGTCCCTTTTGGAGTACAGTTTCTTCAGCTGGTGAGAACAACAGTTTCTGGAATTGAAATGATGGTCTCAGTGTTTCACTCTTCAGCTTTCACCCAACCCCTCCTTTGTAAGCCACCAGGAGCTCTGTTACGACTTCCCATTAGAATAACTGCATCTTGACCTGGTACTTTTTACTGCTTGTGCCTGGGGAAGGGATTAGCAAGCCAAGTCCAGCTGAAATGGAAGAGCAGCAACATTTTCATGACTGGGAGGCACAAGTCAGTCAGGTGGGAAATCCCAAGGTAGACAGAGATTTGATTATGCCTATTTCTCATGTCTCCACACACACCCTTTCAAATTTTCTATGGTCCATAACTCCAACCTGGCTTTATTGGGAAAAGTATTTGCAAACAAGCATATTGCATTATTATTTCTAACTCTTCATCATATACTTTTGGCCTTGTGATTTTGTGGTTCCTCCAATTAAAGGTTGAGTACATTTCCCCATGCACTGATGTTGAACTTCGCCATGTGACTGACTTTAGCCAGTGGGATGTGGGTGGTGCTGAGCCATTCTAATCCTAGATCTTAAGAAGCATCATATATTTCTGCTCATGCTCTTACTATCCAGCACCATGAGAAGATTGTGTGCCAGTAGCTCACTGGCCCAAGGGGGAAGAAAGGCATGTGAAGAATACCCAGACCCAATCCACAGCTTTAAGACACATTCACGTGAGCAAAGTCTAGATCAGCCACCCCTCAAACCATTACACAGATCCATGAGCAAGAACATAAAACTGTTGTTTGCAGACACTGAGTTCTGAGGTGGCTTTTTAGGCAACATTACTGTGTTAAATAAAAACTGATACAATGAAAATGAGACTACCTATGACTTGGTGCTGTCCTAAACCTCCTAAGGGAAGTCAACCAACTCTGATAATAACTTTATCATTGCCTTCCACGAGGTCAGAAACAACACTTTGGCATGCAAAGTCATCTCAGACCAGTAAGCTTTTTATTTTTTATTTTTTTGTCTTTTTTTCGTGACCGGTAAGGGGATCGCAACCCTTGGTGTGGTGTTGCCCACACCGCGCTCAGCCAGTGAGTACACCGGCCATTCCTATATAGGATCCGAACCCGCGGCGGGAGCATCGCTGCACTCCCAGCACTGCACTCTCCCGAGTGCGCCACGGGCTCGGCCCAGACCAGTAAGCTTTTATTGAGCATCCACTATGTATCAAGTCCTGAGAGCACAGAGATGAATACAACACAGTCTGCCAGCCTGGAAAAGTAAGTTTTCAGTGGGACACAGACACTTAAAACACCATGTTACCATGATGTGGTAAGTGATAAGATTATAAGATGTGTGCTGTTCTATAGTGGAAAGTGGTAATTTCATTGTCCAAGAGAGACCATTTTCCACAGTTAGAAGACTGTGCATTGAGAAGATAGAGAGCCCAGTGATGAAACAGTGAGGCAGGCACGTTACCATGCACTGAGTGAGAGCATCCCTGATCAATGTAGTGATAAGATACAGGGGTACTTCAAAAGCTCATGGAAAGACAGAATTAAAAGATAGTGTGATCAGTCTATGGCCCTGGAGGGAAACGTCCACCAGCCCCAGCAGGCGCTGAGGTGAACTGAGCCCTGCGTGACACCATGGTCTCAGTCCACAGCCACAGAAAGACTTGCTCACTACCAAGGTGATGTACTATGGCCACCACCACACCTACTGTCACCTCAAGGACAATTTGCCACCACAGTAGCAGCCATGGACACTCTATAGGCAACCTGCCACTCACTTGACCACATTAATATAAGATGAGTCACCAGCAGAACCTGCAAATAGAGGAAGAAATCTTAATCCTCATAGCCAACCCCAGAGTAATAGAAGAAGCAAGCCCTCTACCAGATGACCAAACGTCAATGAAAAAATGCTAGAACTACAAACAAACAAGAAGATATGACACTACCAAAGGAGTACAGTAATGCTCAAATTACCAGACCCCATAAAAGAGGGAACCCTTGAAATGTCTGGAAAGGAACTTCAACTCCAAACAATGCTCTTAAGAAAACTTGGAGAGATAAGAGAAGACTCAACTAGAGAACACAAGGAAACAAGAAAAAATGTCCAGAATACAAAAAAGGAAAATTATAAAGGGATTAATACCTTAAAAAACAGTGTAGCAGATCTCCTAGAAATGAAAGAGTCACTCAGTGAAATAAAAAACACAACAGAGATCTTGAGCAGCAGGCTAGAGCTAGCAGAAGAAAGAATTTCAGATCTCAAAGACGGTCTTTTCAAAATAACCCAAGCAGACAAAAAAAAAAAAAAGGAAAAAAGAATTTAAAATAATGAAAAAAATCTAAGAAAGACAGCAGACAATGTCTAGCGCTCTAACATCTGCATTGTGGGTATTCCAGAAGGGGAGGAGAAAGGAAAAAGCATTGAAAACCTATTCAAGGAAATAATAACAGAAAACTTCCCAGGTGTAGGGAGAGATGCAGACCTTCAGATCCAGGAAGCTTAAAGGTCCCCAAACAGATTCATCCAAAAAGATCCTCTCCAAGATACATTATAGTCAAATTTGCAAAGCTCAAAGACAAAGAGAGAATTCTAAAAGCAGCAAGAGACAAGTGTCAAGTCACCTATAAGGGAGCCCCCATCAGACTAACAGCAGACTACTCAACTGAAACCCTACAGGCTAGAAGAGAGTAGAATGATATATTCAAAATGCTAAAATTAAAAAATTTTCAGCCAAGAATTCTTTACGCAGCAAGGCTCTCCTTCAGAAATAAAGAAGAAATAGTGCATTTCCCAGACAAACAAAAATTGTGGAAACTCACCACCATATGACCAGCCCTGCAAGAAATTCTCAAGGGAGTCCTTCATCTGGAATATGAATAATGATGATCATTATAATGGATACACAAGAAAGAGCAAAACCCACCATTAAAACAAAAATGAAAATGAGAAAGAAGTTAAATCATTCCACCTCAAATTTTCAACTAACATTGAAGAAGAGAAATAAAAGAGGAAGTAATGATCAAAAGATATTTATAACATCTAAACAAAAAGCAATTCAATGACAGACAGACTGATTGGATTAAAAAGCTGGACTCAAGTATATGCTGTCTTCAAGAAACTCACCTCACCTATAAAGACACACACAGATTAAAAGTGAAGGGATGGAGAAAGATATACCATGCAAAGGGAAACCAAAAATGAGCAGGAGTAGCTATTTTTATATTGGATAAAATAGACTTTAAACCAAAAACCATAAAAAGAGACAAAGAAGACCACTATATAATGATAAAGGGATCGATCCAGCTTAGAAAACATAACAATCATAAATATATATGCACCCAATACTGGAGCACCCAGATATATAAAGCAAACACTCTTACACCTAAAGAAAGAAATAGGCCCTAATACAATAATAGTGGGTGACCTGAGCACCCCTCTCTCAGCATGGGACAGACCTTCCAGGCAACAAATCAGCAAAGAAACACAAGATTTAAACTATACCTTAGACCAACAGGATCTGGCAGTTATTTACAGAACATTTCACCCAACAACTACAGAATATACTTTCTTCTCATCAGCACATGGAACATTCTCCAGGATAAGACCACATATTTGGTCACAAATCTAGTCTCAGCAAATTTTTAAAAATTGAAATCATTCCAAGTATCTTTTCAGACCACAATGGACTAAAATTGGAAATTAGTAATAAGCAAAACCCTGGAAACTATGCAAATACCTGGAAACTAAACAATTGGCTCCTGAATGACGTATGGGTCCAAGAAGAAATTAAACAGGAAATCAAAAAATTTCTTGCAACTTACAAAAATAAAGATACATCATACCAAAACCTGTGGGATACTGCAAAAGCAGCACCAAGAGGGAAGTTTATTGCAATAAACACATACATCAAAAGAATGGAAAGACTTCAAATAAATGACCTAACACTATGCCTCAAAGAACTAGAAAAACAACAACAATCCAATCCTAAAGCTAGTAGATGGAAAGAGAATAGAGCAGAACTAAATGAAATAGAGACCAAAAAAATGATAAAAAGATCAATACAACAAAGAGTTGTTTTTTGAGAAGATAAATAAAATTAGCTAGATTAACAAAAAATAGAAGAGAAAAGACCCAAATAACAAAAATCAGAAATGAAAAGAAAGACATTACAACCAATACCAAGGAAATATGAGGAATCATTAGAGACTATTATAAACAACTTTATGACAACTAATATGATAACCTTTTGAACAAATGTACAAATTTCTGAACACATACAAACTACCCAGACTGAACCAAGAAAAGATAGAAAACCTGAACAGACCAATAATAAGCAATGAGATTGAAGCCATAATCAACAATCTTCCAACAAAGAAAAGCCCAGGTCTGGATGGCTTTACAGATGAATTCTATCAAACCTTTAAAGAGGAATTAATACCAATTCTCCTCAAACTATTTCAAAGAATTGACACAGAAGACATTCTCCCAAACTCATTCGATAAGGCCAGCATAACTCTGGTACCAAAAACAGACACAGATATTTTAAAAAACAAAAATTACAGGCCAATGTCCTTCACAAACATAGATGCAAAAATTCTCAACAAAATATTAGCAATCAGAATACAGAAACACATCAAAAAAAATTATACACCATGATCAAGTGGGATTCATCCCAGGGATGCAAAGATGGTTCAACATACAAAAGTCAATAAATGTGATACATCACATCAACAAAATCAAGGACAAAAACCATATGATTATCTCAACAGATGCTGAAAAAGCATTTGACAAAATTCAACATCCTTCGTGATAAAGACTCTCAACAAATTAGGTATACAAGGAAAAGAAAGTATCTCAACATGATAAAAGCCATCTATGAATAGCCCACCATTAATATCATTCTGAATGGGGAAAACTGAAGGCTTTTCCCTTAAGAATGGGAACAAGACAAGGATGCCCACTCTTACCACTTCTATTTAACACAGTACTGGAGGTACTAGCCAGAGCAATAAGGCAAGAGAAAGAAATAAAGGGTATCCAGATTATAAAAGATAAAGTCAAAGTGTCCCTATTTGCAGTTGACATGTTATTTATATAGAAAAACCTAAAGACTATCAAAAAACTCTTAGAGCTGGGCAATAATTTCCATAATGTTGCAGGATACAAAATGAACACCCAAAAATCAGTTGTATTCATAGTCTCCAATAATGAACTAACAGAAAGAGAAATCAAGAAAGTAAGCCCATTTACAACAGTACCCCCAAAGTAAAATACCTAGGAATCAATTTAACCAAGGAGATGAGAAATGTCTACAAAGAGAACTACAAACCACTACAGAAAGAAATTAAAGAAGACACAAGAAGATGGAAAGACATTCCATGCTCTTGGATTGGAAGAATTAATGTTGTGAAAATGTCCATACTACCCAAAGTGATCTACAGATTCAAAGCAATCCCCATCAAAATACCAATTACATTCTTTACAGAAATGGACAAAACAATCTTAACATTCCTGTGGAACAAGAAATGACCCTGAATATCCAAAGCCATCCTGAGAAAAAAAATAAACCCAGAAGCATAACACTACCTGACTTCAAATTATAGTACAAAACTATAGTAACCAAAACAGCAAGGTACTGGAATAAAAATAGACACTCAGACCAGTGAAGCAGAATACAGAACCGAGAAATCACCCCTCAGGCTCACAGCCAATTGGTATTTGACAAAGGCAACAAAAAACATACATTGGTTAAAGACTGCCTCTTCAATAACTGGTGGTGGGAAAATTGGATATCCATTGCAGAAGAATGAAATTAGAAACGTACCTCTCACCATATACTAAATCAACTCAAAATGGATTAAAGACTTAAGTATAAGACCTGAAACTGTAAAACTACTAAGGGAAAATATAGGGTAACCACTTCATGAAGTAGGTCTGGGCACAGACATCATGAACAAGAGCCCAAAAGCACAAGCAACAAAAAAAAATAAATAAACAAATGGGACTGTATAAAGCTAAAAAGCTCTGCACAGCAAAGGAAACAATCAACAGAGTGAAACGACAACCTACAGAGTGGGAGAAAGTTTTTGCAAACTATACATCTGACAAGGGATTAATGTCCAGAATATACAAAGAACTCAAGCAATTACACAGTAAAAAACCAAATAACCCAATTTAAAACTGGGCAAGGGAGATGAATAGACATTTTTCAAAGGAAGGACATACAAATAGCCAACAGATACATGAAAAACTCTCAACATCACTAATCATCAGGGAAATGCAAATCAAAGCCACACTGAGATATCACCTCACCATAGTTAGACTGGCTGTAATCAAAAAGATGGAGAATAACAAATGCTGGGTAGGATGTGAAGAGAATTCTCTTACACTGTCGGTGGAACTGTAAATTAATACAATCTCTACGTAAAACAGCATGGAGGCTTCTCAAACAACTACAGAGAGATCTACCATATGATCCAGCAATCTGACTTCTGGGTATACACCCAAAGGAATGGAAATCATCATATCAAAGGGATACCTGCACTCCCATGTTCACCTCAGCTCTGTTTACAATAGCCAAGATATGGAACCAACCTAAATGTCCATTGACGGATGAATGGATAAGGAAAATGTGGTATATATACACCATGGAATACTACTTTGCCATAAAAAAGAATGAATTCTGCCATTTGCAACAACATGGATGAACTTGGAGAAATTTATGTTGAGTGAAATAAGCCAGGCACAGAGGGCAAAATACCACATGTCCTCACTCATAAGTGAGAGCTAAGAGAGACAGAAGGAAGGAAAGACCACAGTGGTGCATTGGACTTGCAGAGGGAGAGAGCATACCTAGGGATACAAAGTAGGGTAGGGAATGGGGGATGGGGAGGGAGGTCGGGGATTAATTGGGTGGGGGACACAGGGTATAATCGCAATTTGTGGTAATGGGCATGCTGCCAGTACTAATCTGGCCATCACATCTAGAGCACAAGTGATGATGGTCAGCTTTGTACCTCATGAATATTCATAACCAATAAAAATAAATAAATGAAAATAAAAAACAAAATAAAGATAATGTGAATATTTCCATGAACTTTTTGAAGTACAGGACAACCAACCCCTTCAGTCCTAAAACAGATGCTGAATGGCATTTTGGGTAATGTCTACATATCCCAGTAGGAAGTGGTTGTCTCCCGATGCGAGAGGTCTGCTCCCTTTAGGGTTAGGAGGCAAAAGAAGAGATGGTTTGTTTATAGGGCCAACTTGTGCAATTTCAAATAGCAATAATATATGGCTTCTGTTCGACATAGTTCTCTTCTTTTATGAGCAGATATATTGAGGTATACTTTATTTACCACAAATTTCACCTGCTTTAAGTTTACAATTCAATCATTTTGAGTAAATTTACGGAATTATACAACAATCACCTGAATACAATATTAAAACATTTCCATCACCTCCAAGAAACATCTCTTGTATTCATTTGCCGTCATTCCTTGTTCCCATCCCCAGCCATAGGCAACCACTAATCTACTCTTTGTCTCTTTAAATTGCATTTTTTTGACATTTCATATAAATAGAATCCTGCAGTATGTGGTGTTTTACATCTGGCTTCTTCCACTTAGCATGTCTCTGCAGTTAATCCATGTTGTACCATGTATTTATTCATTTATTTTTTAAGGAAACTATTTTTCCTTACCAGCTCCACTCCTGCCCAATAAATATAGAAGTAACATAAGAAAATTACACATAATTTATAACTTTAGTTTCTCAAGCGATCAGGCCTAGGGAGGCTGGTGCTGACAAGGAACAGAGATAATACTGATTGAGGTAAGAACAGGGTTTATTTCCCACCTCTCATATTTCTTATCATGCCTGCCAGAAAAGAACCCAAATTCTCAGTTATCACAGAGCATCACAAGTCATCATTGGTCCTCAGAAAAAATGCTGTCCTTTACATATTTCTCTGACCATGGATAAGTGTTTCTCGTGTGTGTACGTATGTGTGTGTCCTTTTGAATCTCCAACTTGTGAAGTGATGACTCCTGAGCATTTACAGTGGGACAGAATCTTATCCAACAGGACTTTATTGGCCAAGACCAGAAAAATTATCTATATCAAAGACTGTAAAATTCAACTGTTCGAGTAATAACTTCTAAATAGATACCAATAGAAAAGCAACAATTTATCTCAACCTGTTTGGCAAAACTTTAAGCACTTCAGTTGAACAATCCAAGACGGAAGACATAATGTTTTTATATAGTTGCTTAGTATTTCCATCAGTAAAACTGGATCATCAAATCAGTTCACGATTTAAGAGGATTTTGATGCATCTCTTTTTGTAAAATCATGGGGTGAACAACTTAAGCTCTACATAGAATAGAACTTGGAGTCTGTAATCAGCCAAGAGAATTGTCCAACCTGACTGGAAATCATGAATAATCTCATGCAGCAGCTGTGCCCCCAAACTGGGAACCACATTCAATACGGCCACTTCTAGCCTCATGCCCAATGGACACATTCAGATGTGCTGCGGTAGCACACTGAGATCACCAGTGACATCACTATGGTCAGCCGAGAGACAAGGCCACGCTAAACATCTCCACACAGAGAGTCTGCCACTGTGCCAAGCCTGATTTTATAAGCCATGTCACGGGGAAGTGATCTGGCAGTGCTTTCGCAGTGAGTTTGAATCCAAAACAATCTGGAGAAAGAGAAGGCAAGGTTTAAATTAAACAGAATTGAATTCAACAAAGAAGAGGGGAAAATAGAACCTCGCAGCTATAGTAATCCTGTCAATTCAAAGCTGAGAAATGGTGGATAGGATGAAAGAATGGAAACATAAGACCTCCAAATCCATCTGAACCAACTGGGCTCCTCTGGTAGAAAACAGGGTCTCAAGCAACAGGAAGGTCTTAAAGTCACTTATCTCTCTGCTCCCACAGCCTACTGCCATTGACAATGTACGCTTTTAAAATGTTACAGTGATTGTTGTCGGGGAGAGGAAAAAGAGAGAATGTGATTACGGGGAGAAAGTAATGAGCTCACAGGCATCAGGACGGCTGCCATAAACAAACAAAAACAACAACAAAAACACATGGAGGCAACGAGGTGGAGAAAGTACAAGGCTTGTGCACTGCTGGTGGGAATGTAGATGTGAGGCCGCTGTGGGGACAGCTTTTAGGGACAGCACAGGCCACAAGACTTAGCCCACATTTTTAGAAAAGTGCATCCCTTGTGGAGAGGGTTGAGTTAATTACAGTCCATGGGACATTAGCATTAACAGTTTGCACATTGCCCTTCCCTCATTTTATTTCCCCATTTACTTATTTTCTTTTTACAGTTTAATTGTGGTAAAATATGCCTAGCATAAAATTCACCATCTTAACCATTCTTAAATACAGTTCAGTAGTGTTAAGTGCTGTTGTTCAACCAATGCTCAGAATTCTTTTCATCTTGCAAAACTGAAATTCTCTACCCCTTCACAACTCCCCATCCCTGCCACCCACCTCCAGCCCCCAGCGACCACCCTTCTGTGCTCTGTCTCTATGAATCTGACCACTCTAGGTACTTCACATAAGTAGAATCATACAGTATTTGTCTTTTTGTGACTGGTTTGTTTCACTTAGCATAATGTTCTCAAGGTTCATTCATGTGTAGCATGTGTTAGAATTTCCTTCCTTCTGAAGGCTGAATAATATTCCATTGTGTGTGTACACCACATTTTGTTCACCCATTCATTCATTAATGACCACGGGGTTGCTTCTATCTTTTGGCTATGAACACGAGTACACACAAATCTCTTAGAGACCCTGCTTTTGAATTCTTTAGGATTAATACCCAGAAGTGGACTTGCTGGATCATATGGTAGCTCTATTTCTCACTTTTTGGGGAACCACCATACTGTTTCCACAGTGGCTGCACCATTCACATTCCCACCAACAATGCACGAGTGTTGTAATTTCTCCACCTCACCACGTGTTTTTTGTTTGTTTGTTTATAGCAGCTGTCCTAACGGATGTGAGCTCATTACTTATTCCTTTATCACCTTCCTCTCACTTATTCCTCTCCCTGTCAACAATCTTTTCTGTATTTTTAAAGTGTATGCTGTAAATACGTCCTGCTGTATGCTCGTCACAAATTTTTATTATGTGTAGATAGATTATTACATATCTCATTCTGTTTCTTCCAATTTCTAATAAGCACTAACTTTTTAATATGCATCCCCATAGCTATGTCTCCCTATCCAGATTTTTTGTATTTTGCCAGTCTAATAGGTGTCAAGAGATAAGAATTATCATTTTACTTTTACCTTATTTTTTAAACAATGAGTTTGACTATTCCACATATGCTTCTTAGTCTTTGGGTTTCCCTCTTCTATAAATTGCCTGCTCATACCTTTGCCTGTATTTCTATTGGAGTGTTGGCTTTTTTCTTGTTGATTTGTAAAAGTTCTTTACATATTCTAGAAATTAGGCCTTTGTCAGTTTTGACATAGCAAATATTTTCTCTCAGTATGATAGCTGTCATTTAACTTTGTGCATGATATCCTTAATTGAACAGAGATCTTTAAATTCATAAATTAAATTTTAAAAATAGGGGCTATAAGGAGACTATTAGGAAAGCTGGATATTACTCATTTGATGGGGGAGCTGCAAACAAGAACTGGAGAACAGTTCAGAACTGAAGGCTTTCTCTCTCTCTCTCTCTCTCTCTCTCGCATTTTCTCTCATTTCTGTTTCTATTTGCATCTCTCTCACCTACCTTTTTTTCCCTTTCCCTTTGTTGCACTCCTGAGCTTCCCAGTCCTCAGTTCAGAAGATTTACTAGTAACTACACATCCCAATTCCAAAATCCTGGGTGATGGAGTTTGGATGTATTGTCCTCCCAGAACTCATGGAAATCTGATCTCCAATGTGGCAGTTTGAGTCATGGGGGCAGATCCCTCATGAATGGATTAATTCTCTCCCTTGGTGGGGGGATTAATGAGTGAGATCTTGCTCTATTAGTTTGCACAAGAGCTGGTTGTTTAAAGGACCCTGGCATCTCCCCTCTCTCTCTCGCTTCCTCTTGCCATATGATCTGCTTGTACCCACCGGCTGCCTGCCACTTTCCGCCATGATTAGAAGCAGCCTGAGGCCCACACCAGATGCAGCTGTCCCAGAATCATAAGCTAAATAAACCTCCATTCTTTATGAATTACCCAGTCTCAGGTATTCTGTTATAGCAACACAAAATGGACTAATACACTGGGATAGGGATTCATAGGTCCAACTGTCCAATCAACAATGGCAGAAGGTGGGGTCAGATCAATAGAAACAGGGCTTCAAAGGTGCACTAATTTGGTGGCAGCTTGCAGAAAAGGAGAATCAGGGCTGTACCAATACCATAGAAAGATAGAGGGAAGACATAAAACTTGGCACATGAGTGGACATGAGATTTGTATGGAGTTTGTCTTAAAGCCTGGCAGTACTTCTTGCCTTGTTCTCTGTGCTGAGACCAGGGGGAACCTGAACTGTAGCTCTGATTGCTGGACCAGCTGTGAGTCTCACTCTTCCACCAGTGGCCTGAGTATCCTGTCAGAGCCCCTGAGAGTTGGTGGATATGTCCCATTCAGCCTCACAACTAGTTTCTTTATCCTGATTCCAAAGACCGTGTGTCAAAACTTACCACTCCTAGTCCCTGCCTAAGGTCTGAATGAATAATAGATTCAGTTTGTTGCATGAAAAGCAACCTCTCTAGGGAGCTGTCTAGTCTCTAGGGCCAAACTTTGACTACAATAACAAAATACATATATTCAGCCTCCATTGTTCTTTTGCAAATCTGATTCCATACCTTTGATATAGTAGACAGCTTGTATATACATTATGAATATTTTACTTTCACATATACATACACTAAAAAAATAGTTAATACTGTCAAGTTCTCATTATGAGCCAGGCACTGGGTTAAGTGCTTAACATTTATAATTGCCATTTAGCAGTTATAGTCCTCTTACATAATAGCTTCAATCCTCATATTGACACTCTGAAGAATGATTATCATCCCCAATTTTTAGTTGAGGAACCTGAGAAGTAAATGTTTAAGTAATTTGCCCAGAGCTAGAAAGTGGTGAGTGTAAAGCTCAGATCCAGGTATATCTGTTGCCCAACCTTTGTTTGTCATTACAACACAATATTTCATCCTTATATATGTGTCCATGTGTTTCTTCAATGTTTCTTATTACCTCAACCTTGTAATTATTATTTACTTTGGAATATGAGGGCTCAAAAGGCAGTAACTACTTCATTTATTTGCAATAACCACTTTCTATTTGCTTTATGCTGTACCTCACATCTCAGTTTAGACATATATCCTATGAAAGGAATGATAAGTCCAGTGGGTAAAGATTCCCAAGAGCATATAATACCTAATTTGAACACCGAAGGAAATCCTCTAGATACAACTCAAACACATAAGGAGGTTTAAATGAAACACAAGAAAATATGGAAGGATGGAATGAGAGTCTAGGTTTCTGCAGCATGCTCTGAAAAGCAAAGCACAGAGCAAGAAAAGGGAATCTCAACCTCCACGAAGGCCAAGTGCCATAGCTATTGCAAGCAGAATCATTTCATTCTAGGGACTCTTCGCTGATTGCCTCTGGGAGTTACTGCAGCAGAGTACAAAGGGGACAAGCTCTGAATCCAGAAAGCCCTATGTTTGACACCTACTTTTCCTAGCATTTGCTACTTGACCTTGGAAAATGTACTTTACCTCCTTGAAGTTCCATTTTCCCATCTGTAAAATAACTTTTCCCTTGCAGGGTTTTGAAAGTATTAGAAAAAATTTTTCATCCTTATGGATGACAAATTCGAGCCATTTGATAAGTCGCCCTCATTGTCATCTCCACCATTGTCGAAGGAGGAGGGAGAACATTAGGGACTTTACTGTACCCCAGTAATATTCTGAGGCCACAGACACATGGCTGGGCTTCTGGATTCTTGGGGGTCTGCTGAAGCCAAGAAAAGGCCAATAAATCTCTATACCCTTATGAAGAGGAAGAAAGGATTTCTCACCGCCCCCATGACTCTGGAAATCTTTTATATAAAAACAACAGAAAACCCCATTTAAACTGTCTTAAATAAGAAGGGGGCTTTGTTGGCTTACATAACTGGGAAGACCATAGATGTACTGGGTTTCAGGACCAGCTGGATTTGAAGCTTAACCTCAGACATCAAGAGTCTCCTTCCCTTGATTCTGCTTCCCATCCTCATGGTTGGCTCAGCAGTGTGGCAAAACTTTAAAAGTGAGGCAAAATGTGCCTGTAGCTACGGATTCACACACTCTGTTGTCAGCACCCCCATGAAAATATTACCTTCCCAGTCACTCCTGGAAAAGTCAGTGATTCACACTGCTTGGACCAACTTGGCTTACATGTCCATCACTGAGCCAATCCCTGGGACCAAAGCAAGGAAATCATATTGGCGGACTCAGGCCTGGGTCCCTCACCCAGTCCTGGAGCAAGGAGTGAATCCAGCCCCACCCAAACCATATGGACAGAGAGTGAGGTAGAGGAAGTTCTCCAAGAAAAACAGAGATGCTATTAGCAGAAGAAGAGGAAAACAGATGCTGGCAGGAAAAAACAGCAGACATGTAGCATAGGCCTTCAATAACATCAGTAAAAAATGTAATCACCAACATTTATTGAATGTTTACTGTGCTCTGTAATAAGCACTTTTCATTAATTACCTTATTTAATCCTCACAAGAATGATTCAATGCACATATTACCCTTTAACAGATGATGAAACGGGGACACAGAAAAGCTAAGTAACTTGTCTGAGGTCATGATGCTAGAAATGGCAGGGTTGAGATTTGAGCACAAGCCCTATAACTCAAGAGTCCACACCTACTCTGGTGAGTTGAATAATGACCTCTCCCCCAAGGATATTCAGGTCCTAATCCCTGGAACCTGTGAATATTAACCTATATGGCAAAAAGGACTGTGCAGATGTGATCAAGTCAAGGATCTTGAGATGAGAAGACTCTCCTGAATTATCCCTATGGGCACTAAATGTAATCACAGATCCTTATACAAGGCAGGCAGAGGAAATTTGACTACAGAGAAAAAAAAGCAATGTGGTGATGGAAGCAAAGTTTAGAACAATGCACTTTGAAAATGAAGGAAGAGGGTTGAATCTGTTTGGAGATCTTTGAGCCTGCTGGATCTGAAGATATGTGTCTTTCCCTATACCTGGGAAGTTTTCTGTTATTATTTCAGTGAATGTTTTTTATGCCTTTTCCTTTCTCCTCCCCTTCTGGAACACCCATGATTTGAGTGTTTGTGTGCTTAAGATTATCTGCTAGATCTCTTACATTTTCTTCATTTAAAAAAAATATTTTTTCCTTTGTTTTGTCCACCTGGGTTATTTTGAAAAGACTCTCTTCAAGATCAGAAATTCTTTCATCTGCTTGTTCTAGCCTGCTGCTTAAGCTCTCTGTTGTGTTTTTTATTTCATTGAATGAAACTTTCAGTTCCATGAGTTCTGCTACATTCTTTTTTAAGGTATTAATCTTTTTGTAAATTTCCTCCTTCATATCCTGCACTTTTTTTTCTCATTTCATTATGTTGTCTAACTGAGTCTTCTCGTATTTCAGTGAGTTTCCTTATGTCCTTAAGATTGTTGCTCAGAATTCCTTTTCAGTCATTTCTGGGGTTTCCTGTTCTATACGGTCTGGTATTTGAGAATTTCTGTATTCTTTTGGTGGTGTCATGTTTTCCTGGATTTTCATATTTTTAGTATCTCTATGTTGATGTCTGGTTACCTGGTAGAGCAGTTGCTTCTTCTATTACTCTGGAGTGGGCTTTGAGGAGAGAGACATCCTCTTCTTTTTCCAGTCTCCGCTGGTGATTCTCCTTGTGTCAATGCAGTCAAATGTCCAGTGGGCTGCCTGCATGGTGGCTGTGGCTGCTGCTATGGCATTGAACCACTTTTTCAGCAGCCATGGCTGTGGCAATGCCTGTAGTAGGGCACCATGCAGAAGTATTATTTTTGGTATGCTCTCTTGCCTGCTTCCAAGCATGGGAGGGCAATACCTGGACTTTAGCCCTTTAGACTGATTTTGGATTTCTGAACTCTAGAACTGTAAGAGAATAAATTTGTATTGTTTTAAGCCACTAAATTTGTGGTAGTTTGTTATGGTAGCCATAGGAAACTAATAGACCTACCAAGTCAGGACACACACACACACACAAACACATGCACATTCACCCTCATATAAACTAATATCTCTACAGATTTGAGTGCATATTAGATTTGTGCCCTGTGCTCATGTACCAGATGGATCCCTTAGGAAGCAGAATACTCCCAGAGAAAAAATGGGGATATGCTGCATACCTGCCACTTATTCCTCAAGATCTCCTGTGACCTTTTTCTGCCTTTCTCTCTGCCCAGGAGGCTGATGTGCATGGATAACTCCAGCTGGCTTTCAGCTGGTTCCCCCAATAGGGTACACCAGTAGTAAACTGACAGGGGCCAAGAGAGTGATTCCTGCATATAAATCTCCCCGGCTTTTGATCTGACCAAAGGCTGGCTGCATCTGACCACCAGAGTCCACAGCTCCTCTTGGGGAGCTCTCTTCAGACAACTGTGCCTTTTCAGGTTCCTGTGAGCTCTCCTCCCCATGCTCCTCCAGGTCTGGAGTAGAAATTGTCCCTGTAGACTCCTAGCCTGGAGTGTGCTATCCTCTACACTACCCTCTGTGGTTTCATTATACTACTCGGCCTGCACCCCTGTAAACTCCTCATCTGTTTCCTGCCAGGACTCCCACTGATCAAGCTGTGTGGTGTAGCCAGGAAGGTAGAGACTCGGGCATCCAGAAGTAGCAAAAAGACAGTGAAGATGGAAGCAAGAGAATCTCTGAGACAATCTTCAGGACTGGTGGTTGAGGAAAGGACAGGGAGATGGGCATCTCAGCAGCACTTCTGAGGCCAAATGACATCAAGGATTCTTCCCCCCACCAAAAAAAAAAAAAAAAAAAAAAGACCAACTTGGCTCTACATAAGGATCTTAGGGTGCATTACCCCAGAAGTAGGTCCTGTGGGAGCAAGTATTTTACTTGAGAGCTAATCTCTGAAAAGACCAGCAGGAAAGAGGTAAGTGAGAGAGGGAAGGGAAGGCAGCCAAAAACAGTTACCTTTGTGTGTAACACACTTACTCCACTGGGAACTCTGTAAGCCAATGAAGAATGCATGCTTCAGAGTTTTCCCACTGGAAAAATGAAGGAACAGGGAAAGTTCTACACCAACTCCCATCAGTCATTAGTTGATGGATGCTTCAAGGGAGCATGAATGCTCCAGGCCTCCAGTCCAGGTGGGTGGGGAGTGGAGAGAGAAGCCCCAGCCATCATGGCAAGAGTGCAGGCACACAGGTGCAGGTGCTGCTGGTGACTGTGCACTACTATGTGAAGCCTATGGGATGTAGTGGGGTACAGACAAGCTGCTGCATAAGTACCACCATCAATGCACTGCAATGCCAAGGAAGGCAAGAGGTTTCTGAATTAATTGAGATTGTTTCTACCACCTAAATGGAAAGGGGCTCAAAAGACAAATTAATTTTATTTATAAACAAAGGAAAATGAATTTCTATTCATCTGAATTTCTGGATGGAGAGTCATATCCACTCATTGCAGAAAACAGAAACCTGCTCAAGCTAGCACAAACATAAAGGAGACTACATTACAGGTATGAGGGATCTTTCATGGAATTCAAGGGCTGAAAGCTGAACTTGATCAGGGCCTGACCAGAAACAAGAATTTTATAGGATGAAAAAAGGCGGTTAATCTCACTCACCACATGTGTGTGTGTGTCCCCCTCTCCTGGATGCTCAGCTTCAGCTTCTCCTTCACTCACTGCCTCTGCTGCCCCATGTTCCTTCCCTTCTTTTTCCTTCCCTTCCCTCTCTCTCTTTCTCCCTCTCTCCTCCCCTCTAGATCTCTTTACCCTGCTGGCATCTGACCACTTGAATGGCAACCCCATCAGTGTTAGGCAAAATTCTAAACCAGCCCCTAAGACTCCCCACCCCCTGGTGTACATGCCTTGCATAGTCCCCAGAACTGTGAATACCATGGATATCACCCCCATGCTTAGGTTATATCATATGATGCAGTTGACTTTAAGGAAAGTGGATTGTGTGGGTGGGATTGATCTAATCAGATGAACCTTAAAAGGGCCTTGGCTCTTCCTGAGAAAAAGGTGAGAAGCAAGAGAGGGATTCAACATGAAGGAGATCATCATCCATGCTGGCTTTGGAGATGAAGGGTACCACATGGCAAGGATTGCGAGCAACCTCTGGGAACTAAAAACAGCCACCAGCCAACAACGAGCAAGGAAATAAGAACATCAGTCCTGCAGCCACTACAATCACAAAAAACTGAATTCAGCCAACAACCTGGGAGGGCTTGGAAATGGATTCTTCTCCAGAGCCCTGCTAGAGGAAAACAGCTCAGCCAACATCTTGATTTCGCCCTTCTAAGCCCAGAAGAGACAGCCCAGCCAAAGGGGACTTGACCTACAGAACTGTTAGCTAATAAGTTGGTATTGTTTTTTTTTTTTTATTCCTTTTTGTCTTTTTTACTGACCAGTAACGGGATCACAACCCTCGGTGTCGCGCCCGTACCGGGGACCGGCAACGGGATCGCAACCCTCGGTGTTGCGCCCGCACCACGCTCAGCCAGTGAGCAGGAACCGGTCTCCACATGGGATCCGAACCCTTGGCGGGAGTGCCGCCGCACTCCCAAGCGGCGCACTCTCCAGTGCGCCACCAGGCCGGCCCGAGTTGGTATTGTTTTAATTTGTTAAACTTGCAGTAATTTGTAACACAGTAATAGAATACTAATACAACATTCCTGGGTCTACACAATCTTCCAATCCAAACATCCAACTCCAACCAACTATAGTCTCTATGTCCTAAAAAATATAGAGAAAATCAGATTGTCCCTAGTTTGGTCACACATCCATCACTGATCTACACAGCCCAGCCATGTTTTCCACCCCTCACTCAGCAGTGGTTGTGGATATATGATCTCAGGGAAGAGAACACAGCCAAGGCAGGCTAACTGGCTGGCACGTTCTCCTACTGTTCTTCCAACTTGAATGTTGCAGCTTTCTCTGCCCTGCCTTGCATTATGTGTACTTCCTCTTGTCTAAGTAGCTCATGAGCTCATCAAAGGCAGGGAAGTGGCATGGTGCAGTAAGACAAGCACTATCTTAAGGGACACAAAGAGCAGGGTGTAAATCCACTTACTTGCTGTGTGAGGTTAGGCAAGTCACTTAACCTCTCAGGACCTCTTTCCTCATTGGTGAAATGAAAGCAATATGCCCATAATGCAGGGCTGTTGGGAGAATTAATGAGATGAAATAGATAAGGTCTTCTGTGGGTCTTCAATAAATTTAATTCCTTTCTGCTATTTTTTATCCATTTTCTATGCCCACCATAACAGCTAGTGCAACAGTATAAGCTCATTGCTGCATCAAATCAAACAAATAACAATAGTAAAAAAAATCCACACACTGGTTGTCTGATTGATGGGAAAGAGTACAGCAACCAATAGAATGGAAGTAAACCAATTATCATATGCTGCAATGGTGTTGACAAATGACAGAATTAATAACAAGTCCCCTGGGTTCGAGTTGGCCAGGAACGTGATAATAGCATGAGACATTAACTAAAAGCATCCCATATTGTGTACAGGTACTGTGCTGAGGGCCCCCTTGGTGTATCCCATTTAAGGCTTAACAAGGACTCTTCTAAGTACGTGGGGTCTTCAAAAATGTCAAGGATTCATATTTTTAATTCTATTCTTTCATGAACTTTTTGCAGTACCCTTGTACTGTCATTACCCCATTTTACACATGAGGGGCAGAGATCCAGAGATATGAAATGACTTACCCCAACTAGGAAGAGGCAGGATCAAAATCAACCATGGGTCTACATGGCTCCAAAGTCCAAAACTTTTAAGCACTCTGCTTTAAATTGCCATGAACGTGTAATTTCTCATTTGGAAACAGAGTTCAAGTTAGTGGAAACACTTGTACCCAAGGAGCCTGGAACTGAATGATAAGATATGGTTCCTTTCACTGACTTCTGGGCTCTTTTCAAATATTTAAATTTCTAAGAAGTTTTTATTTTAATCACAGAGCAAGGAAAATAGCCAAGAAAAGGATAATGGGCCTATGTCTGCCATACAGAAAGTGGCCATTCAAAACAGAGCCCAGAGCAACTCCATTTCTTTGCCTAGAGGGAACACTCCATCAGTAAAGTCTTCTAAACAATTTTTGCTTGATTTTCAACTGTTGAGAAAATTAAGACAAAAATGAGAAGACTACTGTTTTCTATCCTTAGAAGCCAAGAGTCTGTCTTTTTTTTTTAAGCAGGACAGAGACCTCTCCAGTGGCTAAAAATTTCGTGCACTGCTTGGGGTATCAGAGAAAGCCTGTATCACCCTGGACAAACATTATTTCCCTTGGGAACCTGACATCCCCGCCTTCATTCCACACCCACACAGGGCGTGGGGACCTCTCCTCCTCACCGTGTAGTGCTGTGGCACAGGAGAGCTCACCCTGCCCATATCAAAATAACCCAAGGCACGGTTTGATAGCCTTAATAACCCTGTCTGTTTTCCATTTAAGACTCAGCCATTACTGCTCAAGCTTTTTCAAGCCAGCTCGAAATTCACCTTGGCAAGGATTCTATCCTCATTGGACACTTGCCCCTGGCTTTTCAAACTTAGTAAGAGGAATTGAGACCTAGTAAGAAATGCCCACCTGTCGTTGCTCTCCTTCTAGATTCTGCGTGAAATTTCCCAGGTGGCTTCACTGGCTCTAGGCTAATTGGGCCGTTTCCATGTACAACAGTATCAGGAAAAACTAAGGGTGATTCTTTACAGCAGCCCCCAGCTCTGGTCTCTGAGAGTCTAGGGGATCTGTGGCAGTCACAGAACAACACACTGAGGTTCACAGTACGATCTGTTTACCTGGATGCCTGGAGCATGCTTTTGAAACCCACGCCTCATTTAAATAAAATGCTTTTTATTCATATGATACATTGAGAAATAGAAAAATAAAACAGAGAAAGTTACAGACCCCTTCCTCTGCTCTCTTCTTTGTCTACACAGCAAACTTATGCACAACCTTTGAACTCAGTTCATCCTAAATGTCCCCCCTCCCCCCAGGATCCCTTCACAGAGCCCAGCTCAACAGGGCACAACACTTTTCCATGTGCTCCTTAGCACTGATGCCAATCAACACATTGGGTCACTAGTCTGTTAAGGGATCAGCGCCCCTGATAACCAAACCTGTGAGTGCAGGATTGGGCCTGATAAACCTGTTATGTTGGAAAGTGCTGTTCAAGGTTTGGTCTGTGAACTGTCCGATATCAGCCTACCATGAGGGAGGTGTGGGGATCAATTATTGACAGCATTGGGATGTTTTACAAAAGTATTAGTTCACAACAGATGGGAAATTTTAATAGTACAGTACTTTTTTTTGTGATTTTTTTTTTAAATCAGAGTGATTTTTTTTTTTTTTTTTTTGGCTCTCTTCTTTTACCTTTTTTTTTTTTTTTTTTTTTTTTTTTTTTTTTT
>NW_007731064.1:17538-34919 GCF_000696425.1 Galeopterus variegatus | reverse complement strand
AACAGATGGGAAATTTTAATAGTACAGTACTATTTTTTATGATTTTGTTTTAAATCAGAGTGATTTTTTTTTTTTTTTTTTTTGGTGGCTGGTCAGTTCTAGGGATCCAAACTTATGACCTTGCTGTTATAAGGCCATGCTCTAACCAACTGAGCTAACCAGCCAGCCCTAAGTCAGAGTTTGAGAAGCACTGATATAGGAGACACAGTGGAAAGAGGAAAGGAAGGGAGGGAAGGAGGAATGGTGACAGGGGTAAGGGAAATAAAAATTATAGTGTTTGTATAATTATTTATAACACGGAAAGTGTTTGTACACATACTGTATCACCGGGCCCTCACCTCTGTTATCTGAGATCTTCCTTCTGTTCCTCAGACACTCCAAGCACCCATCCACCTCTCTATCCTTTGTTCTCTTCTGTCCCTGAGGTGCCACAGTTCACATGTCACCTCCTCTGGGAGCCTTTTCTGTCCACCCAGTCTAGAATGTCCTCCTCCCATATCCATGCCATCCCTCTCTATCATATAACCCTGTTTATTTTATTTTACTCTATGGAACTTAAAACAATACAATAATATCTTATTTGCTTATTGTTTAGTCAGTCTCCCCACTAGAATATAAACTCCTTAAGAACAGGCCCACCATCTGTCTTGTTCACCCCCGTAACTTCCACAACTACATTGTGCCTGGCATAGGGACAAATGAATGAATGAATTATTGAATGAGTGAATGAATATCATAGATATCATTGTTTCCATTTACAATGCAAAGAAAGTAAGTCTTAGAACCTTGCCCAAAAGAATTTTAGGGTCTTTCCCAAGGATGCACAGCTCCTCAGTAAACCCAGAGCTCCAAGTGAGCCTCCTGACTCCAAGACTAGTGTTCCTCCCACCTTATAACATTGCTAACTGTTTTTGGGGAAGGACCTACAGAGCCTTGCAATATCCAGTAAGAAAACTCACGTTGGTTGCATGTAGCTATAGTCAGCTTCCACAGCTCTGAATAAGGATTCCTTTGAAATTAAAGAGGAAACAGCAAAAGCCCAGGAGATTGAGAAAGGAGTCTGTTTCCAGCTAAGGTGACAACTAGCCCTTCTTCTTACTACCTTTTCCCCCAACCCCAAATGTCCCCATCAGTGTCCTCCTTATTATTGTAAAAGAGTGGTAAAAGCAAGGGCTTTGAAGACAGGCACACCTGAGTTTAAATCCTGAATTTTTTTCTTACTTGGACAAGTTCCTACATCTCCTCCACACCCCACTTTCTTCATCCCCCCTTTGCAGGGTATGTGTGACAGTTAAATGGGATGATATAGGCAAAGTGCCCCCCAGGGACATTCAACCAAGACGAATTCCCCGCCACACCCCACTTTCTTCATCCCCCCTTTGCAGGGTATGTGTGACAGTTAAATGGGATGATACAGGCAAAGTGCCCCCCAGGGACATTCAACCAAGACGAATTCCCCGCCTTTCTTCCTGTTGACCTCTTCTTTAACAGCAGCTAATTATACTGGTGCCAAGTGGATAGGAGAGTGAGTACAAAACGAATGAAGATTTACAACCCACACAGCTTTACAAAGTAGTTATGAGCTCTCCAGTTAGCGCTACCTTGTGAATGAGGTCTTCACATTTACCCTCCCAACTAAATAATTTTTCAGCCAGTCTAAAACCTCACATGTAGTTTCATTGCCAAGAAAATGACCCTTATTTTCAAAAAGAGGTACATAGCTGCTTTTCAATGTTAACATACAATTGTATGGGGAAATGGTATTCTTGAAAACTAAAGTTTCCCCATTACTTCTGCTTTTTTCCTCTAGGAGCTTAACTAGTGGAAAGACTAGGAACTTTGGAGACAGATAGACAAGGGTTCAAATCCTGGCCCTGCTATTTGCTGGCAAGGTACTTCACATGTCTAAACCTCAGTTTCTGGATCTGTAAAATGGACACAATACCTCTTACTCTGATGCATTCTGAGTGATCCTTGAGATGATGTAGCACAGACTATGGAAGATGCTCAATAAGCTGGAGCTGCCCTTCCCCAAATACTTGGTCTTCATCACAAGAAGAAAGGTCTGCACACAGGAGCATAAAAGGGTAGGGTTCCTTTATAATAGACAATGCCTAGAACTTTGTAGGCACTCAGTAAACATCTGACGAATAAATAAAATTGAAGAGTTATCGGTTTGCAATTGTCAAGAGGAAAAAAGTTCATACCCCCAAACTTGGCATGGCGTCTCAGAATTTCAATTCATGACATTTGTGCTTATTCACCATAATTCACTGTCTTCCCATCTTCCTGCTCCTCCCCAACTTAGTTAAAGAGCCCATGATTTAAGGTCAATTGTGAGTGGTGACATGATCCATTAGGTGTTAGATTAAAAGTACCAAAAATAACATCTTCATGGCCACCAAAATGACTCTGTTCTCCCCAGAAGAGAAGCAGATCCCCATGGATGGAAGAGTTGAGGCTGATACCCTCAAATCCATCTGGCCCTGATTCAGAAACGCAGTTCTTTCAAATCACGGCCACTTACTGCACCTGGATTTCAGTTGGGTCCCAACACTTTCTGTCAAAAACATGATGCATGAAATGCCATCCTGAAATTAGATAAGAGCAGAAAGAAGAAACAGGGTCAGGCAAAGACTGAGGGTCCTGAGAGGAACCCCCACGCTGGGGTTTGCAAAGCTACAATGAAGTGCAGATGCAACCCTTCGTGGGAGAGATGTAGTTGTCTGCCAGACATCAAGCCTGGTTTGTGAAGCTGTCAGTCACAGCTGTGAACTACAAAGTCACCAAGTGAACTGGCCAGGACCCTGGAGGCTTTCCCCAAAATGAAAATCCAGGTCAAGAAATGCCAGCAAGCCCAAGGAGCACTGGAATTCTTAATAATGCTGGTGCAGAGGACTCCAAAGCCACACCAGGGTCATGCTCTCCTCGGCTCCCCCATCCCCATTTCCTCCTTCTCCCTCCTCTTGCTCTCCCCTCCTTCCCCATTTTCTTGTCTACCTCCTTCAGTTTCCTGAGACTCACAGAACTGAAGGAGTAGGGGAAAGTGACATAAAGCATAAGCTCGTTAGAGAGAGTTTCTATTTGTCTGAAATCTAAACTTCCACGAAACTCATATACATGGATTTATTTCCTTTTTTCTCCTTTTATGAAAAAAGGACTAACAGCTAGCTGATGTGATAAATTTAATTTTTTAAATAAACTAATTTCAGGGGAAAACACAAGGCCAATGCAAATTCAATGTTTATCTATCTATGTATCTAATTTTGCATAATTCAATAAATCCTTCCTGAGCACTGAGCATGGACTATGCCTTTCTCTCCTGCTCTCTGCCCCACGTCAGTTTCACTGCAGATTCATGGTTTCCAGCCTGCACTGGGCCTTAAGTGCTGCTTGGAATCTTTCTGCATTTCTCTGGTCAGCACTGTCTCCCATTCTCCACACAGGCAAATGCAAATCTTCGTATCATCAAAGCTCTCTTTACTCAGGAAAGCCCTTCATCTCCTCCCCTCACAGTAAAAATAGAAGCCATAGGGCGAGAACCTCTCTCCCATCTACTTCCCAGCTCACCTGAGGGGCATCCCCACCGTTGTTATCACTATGGTGATAATGACAGGACACTCTGGATCCCATCTCATGCCACCTCTCGGGAACCCTATCTGTAGATCAATCCTTCTGTCTTCAGATCTTCAACTTCTCCTTTTCTATCAGTTCTTCCTAATCGGTATTTAAATATACTTTAGCTTTTTCCATCTTGAAAACAAAGAAGCAGACAGACAAAGCCCCTCCTCCACGGGCTGGCTCTTCCAGTTCTCTTCTCCCTTCTCCTCCACGTCAGCCCTCACTTGTGGAAAGCAAACCTACACTCACTGTTTCTCTCTCCTCTCCAGCAAGGTGAGGGCTTTGGATAAAAGCAGACTTGAGTCAGAACTGTTTTTCCCCCACCTGAGTTAAGTGATCATGGGCATAGTATTTCACTTCTTTATGTCTCAGCTTTCTTAAGTAAAAATGGGTAAATATTAGTTCTACTTATTGGTTTGTTGTGAATATAGAAGAGGGCAATGTTGGTAAAGAGCTTCTGGCACATAAGGAGCTCTCAAAAAATGTAGCTCTTATTACTATTTGATCCTTAAAACCTTGCAATTGGTCTTCTTCCCCTGCCAGTCCACCACCATTGATCTTCTCCAAAACCTCCTAATTGCTAAACTCAATCACAGATGATTTTTCAGAATTCTATCACTTGATCTCTTTGGCACGATTGGTGCCTTTTTTCTTTATGAAACAAGCTCTCTATTTGCTTCTGTGTTTCCTTTCTCTACCATTCCAATACCTGTGGACATCCCTTGAAGTTTCACCCTCACCCTGTCCTTTTTTTTTTTTTTTTTTTTTTTTTTTTACTCTTCTCATATTTCCTTAGGGACCTCACCTACTCCTGTGGCTTCTACAGTGTGACAACATCCAAATCTATATCTGGGGCCCAGAACTTTCTCCCAAGCGCCAGACTCAAAAATCCAACTTCCTGTGGAGCATCTGTACTAAGATGACTCACAGGCACTTCAGACTGTCCCAAGCAGACATAATCATCTTCCTCTGTCTTCCTGGGTGGACTACCATTCAACCTGTTGACACTTACAAAAACCTTAACCACACTGTTTCCTTCATGCCCCTCCACGTCCAATCCCAGTTCTACCACCTACATCCGCCTCAATCCATTTGTGTCTCTCCTGTCTTACTGGGTCACTGCCACAGTTAGCACACCATTGTCCCCTGTCTGTACACTGTCACAAATTTCCAACTGAAGTATGTGTTGCAGCCCCTCTCTACTCTACTCTATACTCGGTGAGCTTTATTTATCCATTTCATTCGAGTCCGGCTTTTGAAAATACAGAGATGTATAAAGAATGATAAAATTAACACCCATATCCCACTATCCAGAATTAACACCTACATTTCTAAAACTAAAATCTTAACATATCTAGTCTAAACTGCTCAGTGGCTCCTCCTTGGCCTCGGATCAAGTTCAGACTCAGTTGCAAGGTTGCAAGTGGTGCTCCATGACTTCCAGCCTCCTCCCACCCTCCCCACTCAGCAATCTGAAATCCAAATCACACTACTTGTGTTCCTTCCAAAATGCCAAGCTCCCTCACCCTTCCAGGCCTTTCCACCTTTGAGAGGGGGACGAGAAACTGCCTAAGTAAGGTGCGGCACAGAAGTAAACATCGGAAGGTAGTTGGCACTTGGCCCATAGAAGTGACGGTCAGAGCAGTACCTCGGATCGTGCAAGTGGCAACATCACAGAATCTTAGAATCGCTTGGAAACTTTCCAGCCTCCCCTGCCATCCACCCCTGAACTTATCCATCATGCCTTCAAAGAACCTATATCGGAAAGACAGTAAAGTACACACACTATATGTTTTGCTTCTTATGGCTTTTTTAATGTACTCAAAGGAGAATATATAATACATGGAGACAGATTATTATAATTCTCTAAGGCTCCTGGAAGGCAGACATCTTTCCCCTGATATTCCTCCCAGGGGGTAGAGGTGATCTTTGAATAGAAAAGGAAAGAAGGCCCGTAACTTCAGTTAAGCATTTCTTTTCATGAAGACAGAGGATGCATCCAAAGGTTTCTGGCAATTCCTTTGTTTTATGAAGGTAGTTAAAAGGAAACCAGGAAGGAAGAGAAATCTTTCCACTTCTTGTGACAGGCCTTGCAAATTGTCTTATTTTAAGGAAACCTGGGCATTTCTTTTGCTACCCAGTTACAGTAAATGATGCCTAGAAAGTGGCACAGCCATTGTAACCCAGAATTCTCTAATTTTAGCCTGTATTGAAGTCAGTCTTGAGAGATAACTACATCACTAAATGTGTGATGCTCTCTGGATTGGTAGAAAATGAGTGAAGCACTAGTATGCCGTGCAAACTCACTACCAGAATTATGTATGAAATGGGTAGCCAGTGGAAATTGCTCCAATTTTTACAGGTAATTTAAGATGGAAGCTTTGTTGTTGTTTTTTCAGAATTCAATAGTTGTTAACTGCTCACACCTCTGCTTCCACAATGACTTTTGTAAAACGTGAGAAGAAAACCAAAGATACACATTGTTGATTTTAAGAAAATAAATCATCAAAGAGAAAAGAAAAGAAATCTGTGGGTGAATTCTGTACATGTTATCTGGGATTTTTGTTTGAGGGTTGATTTTCCTCATTACGTATGAGAACTACGCCCGCCCCACATGAATTACATTTATTCTGGAATGAAACTGCCTTTCCAGTAAAGTGAAATATTTTCAAAGTGTTGCCATTCCAATTATGTAAAAAGTACATTGCCTTTTAGAACAGGTGTTTTGGAAAAAATTAAACTTGGGTCAAGATGGATATTTTCATTTGTAATGGGAAATTAACACAGATGGCTGTAACAAGGGATCTAAACTATTTTTTTAATTTATTATGTAGAACTATATATTATTGTGCACACACCCTCAAAATTTTCAGCTCTTCAAGTGAGTTTTGAGCAAAGGTGGTCAAAGGTGTCAGTCATATCAAAGTGATACTTGGAACTACCTGGTAAGATCAATAGAAGGTTGATAAAAATGCAGATTACAAGGGAAAAGTCTTTGAAAAACTCAACCTCTGTGTGATGCAGAGTCAGTGCTATACAGTAAGGGCAAGTTTGTGAGTGTGCACATACACACATCACACACACACACACACAGAAGTACTTCAGAAATGCAATAGGCAGTCAGAGCATTGTGAACTCAACCCATTGGAAGGGCAACCCAGTCCCTTAGTTGGTTATAATGGTCACTGTTTGCTTAATGCCAACTATGGGCCAGCCCTTTACAAGCACGATATCATTTTATTATCCCAACAGCATATATATTAAGTTGTAATATTCCTATTTTACAGATAAGAAAACAAAGTTGTGCTTTATTACTAAACTACCACATGACCTTGGAAAAAGCAGCAAGGTCATTTATATCCAAGATGTAATTGTTTCATGAAGGCATGTTACCCAACTTCAGTAAGAATCTAATTTGGTTTGAAATTAGATCTGTTAGTTTATCCTAAAGAATTTATCACTGGGATACAGAGAATAGTGTGTCTTCATTTAATTGTATTCTTTCATAAGGATTATATTGGGAAGGATGACACAGTACAAGGTGTTAGAGATGGGCAATGATGGCAAGCACTAAGGCTGGAAATGTAATCAGTGCCAAATCAGGAAAACCTCATGTGCCATCTTGTGATGGCTGGGCTTTATCCAGAGGGTGGTGAAGCACCTTTGAAGAACTTTCATCAATGGCTACTTGATTTCACTCCACTTCTATCTTCAGGATTGAGTATAGCTGCACCTCAATGTCTTGTAGCTAAAACCTTCCAGAATTTTTAGCCTCACCACATGAAATTCCTAAAGCTTTTCTTCTGCACCAAACTTTAATTACTCTAGAAAAGGAAATTCTTGATCTCTGTGGACTTTGCACCTAGAGAGCACGCTCAGCCCTCTCTACCCATTCCTTGCTACAGTATTCCCTGTCTTCCAGCTCAAAGAATAGAGTCCTTCTGATCCATACAGAACAGAAGAAAATACAATCATCACTCAGCACCCGTAGTGTGAACCCACATAACCAATCTGCCTCTACAATGCGTTTCTCCCCTAAACCACCCCATTTGCCTTTAGCTGCTTTTCCCTTGAAGCCAGAGCTCTTATCTAAATTGAAGCTGTTGAAAGGAATTATTCCTTAGCAGATATCACTAATACTAGGTTAAATTCAAAACTGTTTCCTCTTTAGAAGTTTAAAATTACAAATATGTTATGCCAGAATACAACATTTCAAGTACAAACAGGCTATTTTTAAAAACTTAAATATAATGTGTTCTCCACAAGTTTTTTCTCCTTTTGCACAAAAAGAAAGTTTCTAATGAGAAAATGGAAAATGCTTTTGGTGTGAGACAGTCCAAAACACACACACACACACACACACACACACACTCATACACATTCTTCTGCATTTGAAGATTGAATGGTAATGGAGAAAGAGTTGTTTAAAAGGAGTAGTGGAATATCTGAACAATAATATCCCAAATATTTCAAAGATCACCCAGGAAAGAATTTCCACTAGCACGTGTTACAATTTGCCACAGGCAGATAAGAGTCTCTAATTTAGAACATAAGCTGGGCCTCCACCTATAAAAAATTCTACAAGCAACAGCATGCCCTGGCTGGAATAACGATGCAAGACTTGTGGCTGAAAACATTCCACAGCTGAACAGATGGCTCTCTTCTGGGGTTTGAGACAGGCAGGCATCAGGCAATAGCCTGACAAGAGTGAAATACTGATTCGAGGAGAAGAAAATCAGAGCCCAAAGAGATGGCATATCTTTTGTAAAGAACACCGTTTTCTAGGTGTACCTTACAGGAAGCTCCCCTGGAACACAGTAAGAAAGCAATTGCTTTGTTATAGATGCATGACAAGGAATTTGTAAAACAAGAACCATTGGTGCAAGTGAAATTTCATGCATTTTTTATTACACTGAAATATTTAGATTTTGTTTGTCTATGCATTCAGAAGCTAAATCTTCTCACTAAACCTCTACATTCTAACTCAAGATTGATCGCTCTGGCATACTCCAGCCCAAATTCCTTATTTTCCCAGTGCAGATCATCTTCTGTACCAGGGAGAAAAATAAACCACAGCTGTTAACTGATGATGATCCCCTGCTTGGTCCTGTGAGCAACCTCACCCACCCACCCAGACAGGTACTGGCTTAGCGCACAAGCAGGACTTCCTCCTGCCACCCCCAACCCCACACATAGCCAAAACTGAATTCATTGTCCTCTCTCCAAAACCCAATGCTCCTCTTAGTCCCCCAAATGGATCAATGACTACACCATCCACCCTCCATTGTTCAATCCAGAGACCAAGAACTTGTCTTTGTCTCCTCCCTCTTTCTCTTTCTCTGGCCGATAATCAAGCCCAGTCACTCTGACAACCTAAATCTCTCTCCAGTCTACTTGTTTCTCTCCAGCTCCACTGCCACCAGCCAGGCCAGCTCATTGCCATCTCAGCCCTGAACTATGCAACCTGTAGCCAGAGTGGTCTTTCCCAGTAGAGTTCAAATTGAGTTTCTCTTGCTTAAAGCCCCTCTAGCAGATTCCCATGGCCTTCAGAATAAAGTCTAAAGTTCTTACCTGGTTTAGGAAGCCCTTCAGGTATGGCCTTTGCTTTTATCTAAATACTCATTCTTTGCTACACCCCACCCAGCACTCTATGTCCCAACCAGTCTGAACACTAATGGCTTCCCCAAAGTACAGTTCTCTCTCTTGCCACCTGGCCTTTATATGTGCTGTTCCCTTTGCCTGAAACAAGCATTCTTCACCCCAGTGCTACTTGTCCTTCAACCTCAACTCAGCTTTCTCTGCCAACAGAAAGGCTCCCCTTTTCTCCCAAGACAGTCTGAACACTAATGGCTTCCCCAAAGTACAGTTCTCTCTCTTGCCACCTGGCCTTTATATATGCTGTTCCCTTTGCCTGAAACAAGCATTCTTCACCCCAATGCTACTTGTCCTTCAACCTCAACTCAGCTTTCTCTGCCAACAGAAAGGCTCCCCTTTTCTCCCAAGACTACTTTAGGTGTCCTTCCTACACATTCCCATAACCCTCTTTCAAGTCATAGTATTTGTCCCACCATGTTGTTAACAGGGTCCTGTAAGTACTGTATTCCAGGATTTAGGCACAGAACCTAGAACATATTAGACACTTACATATTTGTTAAACGAATGAATGAATACTTCTCAAATGACTGAATGATGTACTGAATTAATAAATTACATTCCTGATTATTTTAGCAATTAATAACACATCCCTCTACTTCCCCCGCCCCACCACCACCACCCTCCCCTCCCCTCTTCCCTGTCTCTTACTGTCTTTTTGCACTCAACTGGTCCCTCTCTGGTTGCTAACCTAGTCCCTCCGTGGACCCTCTAGACTTGGTGTATGTGTGTGATGTCCCTGCTGGCTGATCCTTGGCTTTCCTATAGTGTCTCTGATCTGGACTGCTCTCTTGCTCCCTTATCCTCCTTTGGGTAGGTCAGCCTCAGAGAATCAATTTTTGGTCCCATTCACTCAGTTGGCCTGTGCCGGAGCCAGCATCACCACTGGCTTCCCACACCCCACCCACGAAGTGAGGAGTCAGGCATTTTAATACACACCCATCTTTCCCGAAGTCCCTCCTCAAGACTCAAAATTATACATTTTTGCCTTCTTAAATTGCTGCTATTATGCTGAGGCCAGGCACACACTTTGTGGGCAGATATGTCCTCTGCTGGGTCAAGGAATGAAGGTCAAAGCTGAGATATTCATATATCCTTTAACCACAGGTGCCTCCAACCACCACTGCCAAGGCACCTTCAGCCCACTGCTTGTCTTTTTGTTGAAGAATCATTTGGATTTATCCCAGAGCTGTAGGTATCCACTTGCTATGGGTTGAATGTGTCCTCCACAAGCTCATGTGTTGGAAGCTTGATCTCCACTATAATAGCATAAGAGGGTGGGAAATCCAGTAATGGTATTTGAAAGGTGGGGCCTTTAGGAAGTGATTAGATCATGAGGACTGTGCCCACTTGAATGGATTGATCCATTCATGGAGTAATGAGTTAGTGGTTTAAGGTTACATGGGCCTAGACCAGTAGCTTTATACAGAGAGCACATGAAAGTGCTGTTGCCATTTTCACCGTATGATACCCTGCATTGCCATAGAACTTTGTAGCATTCCCACCAAGAAAAAAGCCCTCACCAGATGTGTTCCCCAGACCTTGGACTTCCCAGCGTCCCAAACTGTAAGAAATAAATTTCATTTTCTTACACATCACCCAGTTTCAGGTATTCTGTTATAAGCAACAGAAAACAGACTAATACAACATGGATACCCAGGGCTCAAAATTTGGGGGAATTTTTTCTTGCAAACCAACTGTTGTGGGGTGGTATAAAGGAGGGTCATACTATCCCTACAGAGAGGACTCTGTCAATTTCTTAGCTACTCCGAAGGGCATGCTCAGCAGTCCCACCCACCATCCTGTTTGCTCTCAGGAGCCACAGGCTGACATTGCTAGGACACTGCAGCTGAGCACTGCTGGAATGTTCTCACACAACACTTCAACTCTGAGTCCTAACACCAGCTCCCTAAGACTGCTCCCATCCTATCTCTCCAGACACCATTCTCCACCGCTCTCTATGTGTTTTCCACTTACTTTGGTCTTAATTTCTGTCATTCTGATCTTGGCACTGAGATCCTGGTCTTGACTTGCCTCTGCCACGTTCGATTTGGTGTCTACACAAGGACTTCCAGGTGTGTAACACTTCACTTCCCTCTATGACTCTGACTGGCTCATCCTCTAGCTTAAGATTCCATGGCATCAACCCATCCTAAGGCCCCTTGGAAGGAGCAGGGGGAATGGTAGAGTCAAACAAATAGCCACCCAGCATTTCCAAGTGGACAACACACTTCCTGCAGATGCGCTTTACAGAGACCACTTTATCCTAGACTTGTATAGACTGAGACCTAAAGCTAGTGCTGGAGACCAGCTTTACTGTAATTGACTGACAGAATGAATCAGGTGGATTTTTGAAGAGCATCCACTCTCCTATTTATGCCACTTCTGGATACCCTGCTGCCCTTTTTTAAGGCATTTTTAATCTGAAAAGTATAAAATTCTACAAACACACAAGGCAGAACTGAGAATATCACATCAGACATCACAGAAGTGTGGGCCAGCCTTTAAACAGGAAGTTGGAAAATTGCTCTCAAAAGCTATTAAAAGCCTTCCTTTTTTTCTGTCCCTTCACCTGCCCACCTGATTGCTTTTAAATGAAGATGCAAGATCTCAAGGAGAAGAGGGTGCAAAAAATAGAATGCCATTTTTTTCTCTCCACTCTTTCACAGATTATGATGTGGGAGCATTGGCCGGTATAGATAAACAGTGTAAATTAAAAGCTTAACTGGAAGCCTATAAAAGGCTGTCTTCACTCCCTCATGTCTACTCCCATTCTCGCACAATGCACAACACAACTTGAGAGGGACCAAAAAAAATATCTCTAAAAAACTCAATTTCTAGAACCAATTATTTAGTGAAACGTCCTTTGTTAAGACTCAAGTCTTTCATTAGCAAGTTAAATTTAAAGAGATTCTGCCTTCTCCCACTTAAAGCTGACCTGCATCAAGTGCTATCTTTGTTTGTCATGGTGCTGCGGAGTGTTTAAAGGCCAAAGGGGATCATGAAAATCCAAGACAGACTTAAGACATTTATTAAATGATCCTAGGGACACGCCAATACTGTCCAAGGTATGATTAACTTCAGGGCAAATCTAAACCACAAAACCAATAATACAAGGTCAAATGTTCTCAAGGATTTGCTCAGAGAATTTAGAACTTGGTAAAAAATACAAAAGTTCATAAAAATTAGGTCCCAAATCAGCCCCTTATTTTATTTAGGAACAATTAAAGGAAAATACCTGAACCATAATGTCATTTGACATAGATTCTCTGTCCAAACCTCTGACAAAATCCATGCCCAGAGCCCTGCTAAGGGGACAGGAAGCAATGGAACTCTTCCTATTGATGGACACCTGATTAGAGGTAGGCACACGAGTGTCTCCTTCACAGAAAGTTGACTTTAGACACCAACATTGCTGTTATTTAGCCACAAGTGCAGGAGTCATATAAACAAACTAAGGTGCTGACTACATTTTGGAACAGATGCAGTAATACTGTGGGGAATGGAGAGCGAGACAGAGACAGAGACAGAGGGACCGGGAGGAAGGGAAGGCAGTGGGGGTGCGGGGAGAGGAGTAACTCAAAGCTTTTTCGTTCCAGGCATTATACCTCCTGCAAAATACCATTAGCATCCCTTGAAATAAACTGTTTTTCACTTGAGATTTCTTAAGGGGTTTCAGTTCCTTGCCGCCAAAAAATGCCTGCCAACGCCCAGTACCCTGCATGTGTCCCTTTATTGTGATTTGCATTTCCCTGGATTAAACCACACCTTTGGGCAATTGTTATGTATTTCAACAAAAAAAAAACCCAATTCTTACAAATGTCCCAAACTTCTAGTGATTTTGTGACTATGGAATTTTATTGCACAAATCACAAGGCTAGAAAACACATTCCCAGTTTTCAAGTCTGTAACAAAACAGTTTGAATCAAATCTCTTCATAGTAAAAGAAGCAGAAAAGAAATGCTACGAACCCACTGAGAGAATGAAATTGATATCAGAGGCCCCTTGCAATTACTCTTTAATCCTTATCCCCCACACCTTTCTTAATCTTCTGCAATCTTCTGATTTTATCGTATTTTGTTTGTGCTTTGGCAAACAGTTGGGGAGCTAAGTAGGTTTTGCGGGATGTTGGGGATAGGAAACGGCAGTCAGCTAGAGTCATGGATGCCAAAACAATAAAACTATGAAGAGCTCACTTCCCTTCTCTTTCTTCTGGAAATAAAGCAGTAAACAATCAAGTACATCAACTGTAGAGGACAAATGACATTTAGGAACAATGACCGGAATAAACAAATGTGACAGATATTATTTTTTACACATATGTTTAGTTCTTTGTGTCTGGGTCAAAAAACCCAATCTTATTGCTATTTTATTGTTTTAGCATCAAAGATTCCAGCTGACTGCCACCTCCTATCTCCAACATCCCGCAAAACCTACTTAACTCCCCAAATGCTTGTCAAAGCATTAACAAAATAAAATAAAATCACCAGAGATGGCAGGAGATTGAAAAAGCTGTGGAAGATGAGGATTAAAGAGTAATTGTGAGGGGCCTTTGACATCAACTCTTATTAGAACCTGTAAGATCTCAGTAAAAGTTTCATTATATAGGATTCTTATATCTAAGAGTATTTGCTGAAACGAGAATGTTCTTCTGTGATGGTTAACTATTGTGGTAGGGAAGGCCTTTTTCAAGTACTTATCACATGCACACTCAAACAAATCAAAGCCGGACATGCTTCCTGCTGAACATTCAGCATGGCTTAGGAAGTGGGCCATTAAAACTGTAACAGGATGTTACCTATGACTTTTCCTAGGGTTGCCAGACAAAGTACAGAATGGCCAGTTAAATTGAATTTCAGACAAACAATGAATGTGGCACAGGACATACTTATACTAAAAATAATTTCTTATTTGCTGAATCTAGAACCTTAATTTTTCCTCTTGTCTCAAAAACTCCATTGTAGCACCAAAGCTGAAAACATTGAGTTACAAACATCCCTGTATCCCCAAAACGAGCTGCTAGACACACCTTGCTTTCAGTATGAACTCTGTCTCAGCTTTTGTGCTTAGGGTTCCTTAACTCACCATCTATTCTATATACTCTTGCCAAACTCAGCTTTCTAAGCCTCCACTTTCACACCTGTGTTCTGCTATAACCTGCAAACTCCTTCAGGGCAGGGCCATATCTTATTCATCTCTTTTTGCTCAGAATCCTGAAAGCACATAGAAGGTGTTCAATAAATGTTGACTGAGATAAAATGTTTTCCCGTGGACTTCTACATCAATTCCAGACTTCTCTTCCTAGCTTTTGAGAGCTTTCATAATCAAGTCTCAGCTGGATAACCTTATTTTTTATTTCTTCTCCA
This sequence comes from Galeopterus variegatus, assembly GCF_000696425.1. NCBI lineage: Eukaryota > Metazoa > Chordata > Mammalia > Dermoptera > Cynocephalidae > Galeopterus > Galeopterus variegatus. The sequence goes on along the minus strand of NW_007731064.1, from coordinate 20,280 downwards.
CAAGAGCTACTACATTTATTAAGATTTTGTTCTTGCTGTTTCCCAAATGAGCTCTGCACATCCTGCCTCTCTCCTCGTGCTAATGTAGGAGTCCACTGTGCAATGCCTTATCTCTGCTCCCAGAAAGTTTACACAAACTTTACTTAAGATCCGGTTTAAGTACCACATTCTTCAGGAAGACTTCTTTGATTATTCCATCTAAGGCCATCTCTGTTCCATGAAACTTCCATATTAACAGTTAAAGCATAAAACAAAGTTTAGCCTTCAATGGTTTGCTAATTGTTTAGTCTGTTAGTTCAGTCACCCCAGCTCTAAGGTCCTTAAAATCAAGGACTGTGTTATAAATGTCTCTTTTCTGTCCCCTAGCATCATGTTTGCACAATGGACGTGCCCCACAGAAAGACACTGAATGTTATTTTTATCCCTTCTAGCACCTTCTATTAAATCACAAGAGTACAATTTAAGCTTAAGGCTTTTGTTGCTCACCTTCTCAACCCCTGCCCACCGAACACCCAAATGCTGTAATTTAGAACAGGAATGTTATTTTTATCCCTTCTAGCACCTTCTATTAAATCACAAGAGTACAATTTAAGCTTAAATTAGAGGCTTTTGTTGCTCACCTTCTCAACCCCTGCCCACCGAACACCCAAATGCTGTAATTTAGAACAGGCTACTGGGAGCTGGAACTTGGGTTGCCTTTGCTGATGGTTTTCCAGAGACTGAACCCTAAGTGTTAAAGATAATTATTAAAAACTATTTTAGATAAAAAACAAAGCTTAGAAAATTGTTTACGGAAAGGATTAGGATCATGGGGCTTTAATCTTGTCCCTTCCACAAATTTTCATCGATCCAACACATTTTTAAAAATCACATCTCATTTTTATGTGCATTTCTCTGACTATGGAAGTTGAGCATCTTCATGCTTATCAGATATTTGTATTTCTTCTTCTTTCAAAGACCAGTTCATGTGCAATATGTTTAGCTACGTGTCCTGGTTTTGGTTGGTTCAGTTTGAAGTCTGAGCTTGAGATGTAGTGTGGGGAGTAAATACCATAGAGGTGGACAGTGAAGTTTGGTGTTGGAGAAGACCTACCAACAAGTGTAGCAGGTGTGAAAACCCAACTGGGCTCATCAAAGAAATATAAATTTCCATACTAATTTTTCAGAGTTATCCATTTAGCAATGGCCAAGTGAACCATAAATGAGCAATTTAAAATCTAATCTTAAACCCTCTGCTCACATTTGATGTTATAGGACTTTGTTGGGATAAACTACATCATGTTTCCAAGAATCAAACATATTGGTAAGTGGGAAATTTCCACAAGGCAATATCAATAAAGCTGTGCCTGCCACTCCAATTTGACACTGTGAGATAGACAAATCTGGCAAGGGATAGTGGCTGCATCAGGTTCTGGGTAGAGCTGATAGTGGTTCAAAATAATGAAATTGTAGCATCTGTTCTCACTGGGTATAAATTGTTTAGAGCAATTTCTCTGGATACTGGGCCAAAGTCAGCATTACCCACTGCAGATTGGAGAGTCAGAAAGGTTGACATCAGGTTCAAAATTAAGCACAATAAGGCATACTATTGTAAGTCACACGACCATCATATTAGCTGTGTAAGGAAGTAATTTTTAGAGATGCCAAAGGGCCAGGAGATACCATTAGCCACTTTACCACAGCAGAATGTAACAAAGGCGTGCGTGCAGGCCAGTACGCTTGACTGATACAGCCAGGTGCAGGGGTTCTTAATAATAACCAAGAGCTGCTGAATACAAAGGACTCTGCAAGGAGGAGTGATAACATTTTATCTGCCCCTGGTTTGGGCATCATGAAAGCTATGTTTGTTCCTCCACATATCAAGTGAGAAGGTCAGGGAATGATGATAAAACTCCACAACTGTGAGACCCCATTCCAACTCTGACATCCTAGAACCACAATGAGCAGGAAGGCAATGAGACTCTCCAGTGATGCTTTTCTCAATCCCAAAACTTGATAGTCAAAATAATAGCAATGGTAACAGCAATGATGACAGGACTTAATAATTGACAAATGCCTTCTCTATACCAAGGGCTGTGCTTTATCTAATACTTGACACAACCCATAAGGTAGGGTGGATCATTTAGGAAGTGACTCATGGTTTGCCATAATCCTTCCAGAGATCTTGCTTGTCTCCAGAATTTCCTGAGGATGAAGGTCAAAGGCAGCGTCCTTGCTATTACAGAAGCAGCGCTCAACCCTATCCTCATACACAACTGCGCAGTGTGAGTCCGATCTTGGGCTGCTTTCCTGCTTCATTATTTCTTCTTCTCTAGTCTTGGTTGTATATCTATTCAGCCATACGAGCGAACTCCACTAAATGTTGAATAGGAACACTTCCAAACTCAGTGCTCTTACAAGATTTAAAGAGGAGAGGCCATGACATAAGGAACATAGTTACTCTGGACACCTAGGAAGAAAATCCAGTCCACTACCTAGGAACTATTCTGAGACTTTGGAAGGACTCTGAAGAACCCTTGCTTGTGCAGTTGTGCTATTCTCAAATAGCTATTTTTCATGATTAATTTCTATTCTGAGTGACAAATGGAAAAGGAAATTCTTGAACTTTTCTGCAAAATGGTTGCCAGGTTTTGTTTTTACCATAGTGACTCAGAGAATTACAGTTATATTGCCCTGATCTCAGAAGTCTTCATTCTGTTCTGGAAAGTAAACAAACTAAAACAAAATTTTTTTCTTCTCCAC
>NW_007731064.1:15228-16648 GCF_000696425.1 Galeopterus variegatus | reverse complement strand
CTCATTCATTTGAGGATATTTTAGTGATCACTAAGTGCCAGATATCATGATTCTCAAGCCTGAGGATGGAGGAAGTGGAGGTTACTCGTTTTCATAGGTGAGTAGTTTTATTTCATTGTGGATTTAATTTGCATTTCTTGGATGGCTAATAATGTTGAACATCTTTCCATGTGTTTATTTGCACATGAAAATCTGTATATTCTCTATTTTTTAAGTAATAAACTTAATTTTTTTTTTCCTTTTTGTCTTTTTTCGGGAACGGCAACAGATCGCAACCCTCAGTGTCGCGCCCGTACCAGACCGGGACCGGCAATGGGATTGCAACCCTCGGTGTTGCTCCTGCACCTCGCTCAGCCAGTGAGCGGGAACCGGTCTGTATGTGGGATCCGAACCCTCGGCGGGAGCGCCGCCACACTCCCAAGCAGCGCACTGTAGCAGTGCGCCACCAGGCCGGCCCAGTAATAAACTTAATTTTTACAGCGGTTTTAGGTTTACAGAAAAATTGAGCAGAAAGTACAGAAAAAAAGTAAAGAAAAGTTCACAAAATGCCCAACCCCCATACAGTTTCTCCTATTATTAACATCTTAAATTAGTGTGGTACATTTATTGCAGTTAGGAACCAATATCGATACACAATTATTAACTGAAGTTTACATTAGAGTTCCCTCTTTGTGTTGCACGGTTCTGAGTTTTGCCGAAAGCATAATGTCATGTAGTCACCAACACGGTATCATACAGAACAGTTTCACTGCCCTAAAAATCCTCTGTGCTTCACCTATTCATCCTGCTTCCCTTCCCTAAAACTCTGGCAACTACTGATCTTTTTTTTTTTTTTCAATTACCTCTAACACTTATCATTTATCATTTCTTTGTGTTGGAAACATTCAAAATTCTCTCTTTTAGCTAATTGAAAGTATACAATAAATTGTTCTTAATTATAATCACTTGACAGTGCTGTAGAACACTGGATCTTATTCATCCTATCTAGCTGTACTTTTCTGTCTGTTAACCAACCTCTCACTATTCCCCCACCCCTCCCCCTGCCCTTTCCAGCCTCTGATAACAACTATTCTACTCTACTTCTTTGCAATCAACTTTCTTAGCTTCCACGTATGAGTGGGAACATGCAATATTTCTCTTCCTGTTCCTGGCTGACTTCACCTTTCATAATGCCCTTCAAACTCATCCAGGTTGCTGCAAATGACAGGATTTCATTCTTTTTTTCTGATTAGTATTCTATTGTGTATATATATACCACATTTTTTTTATCCATTCATCTGTTGATGGACACTTAGGTTGATTTCATATCTTTGTTATTATGAATAGAGCTGCAATGAACATGGGAGTACAGTATCTCTCCGAGATACTGATTTCCTTTCCTTTGGATATATACCCAGTAGTAGGGTTGCTGGATCATATG
>NW_007731064.1:0-14863 GCF_000696425.1 Galeopterus variegatus | reverse complement strand
CGAGATACTGATTTCCTTTCCTTTGGATATATACCCAGTAGTAGGGTTGCTGGATCATATGGTAGTCCTATTTTTACTTTTTTCAGGAGCCTCCATATTTTTTTCTATAACGGCTGTACTAATGTACATCTCTACCAACAGTGTATAAGAGTTCCCCTTTTTCTGCATCCTCACAAGCATTTGTTATTTTCTTTCTTTTTGATAATAACCAATCTAACTGGAATGAGAGAATATCTTATTGTAGCTTTGATCTGCATTTCCCTGATGATTGATTAGTGATATTAAGCATTTTTTCATATACCTGGTGGCTATTGGTATGTCTTCTTTTGAGAAATGTCTATTTAACTCATTTATCAGCTTTTAAACTTGGATTGTTTTTTTGCTGTTGAGTTGTTCAAGTTCCTTATATCTTTTGGATATCAATCCCCTGTCGTATGCATAGTTTACAAATATTTTCTCCCATTTTGCAAGTTGTGTCTTTGCTCTGTTGATTGTTTTTGTTTTGATTTGTTTTGATTTGGTTTTTTGCTCTGCAAAAGCTTTTTAGTTTGACGTGATCCCATTTGTCTATTTTTGCTTTTGTTGCCTGTGTTTTTGAGGTTTTCTTCACAAAGTCTTTGCTCAGCCCAATGTCCTGAAGCATTTCATCCATGTTTTCTTCTAGTAGTTTCATGGTTTTGGTTCTTACATTTGAGTATTTAATCCATTTTGAGTTGATTTTGGTATATGGTGAAAAATAGGGGTCTGGTTTCATTTTTCTGCATATGGCTATCCAGCTTTCCCAGCACCATTAAAGAGACTGTCCTTTCCCCAATAAATCTTCTTGAAAACTTTATCAAAAATCAGTTGGCTGTAAATACATAGCTTTTATTTTCAGGTTCTCTATTCTAGTCGATTGATCTAGCTGTCTGTTTCTATGCCAGTACCATGCTGTTTTGATTAATATAGCTTTGCAGTATATTTAGAAATCAGGTTGTTTGATGCCTCTAGCTTTGTTCTTTTTGCTTAAGATTACTTTGGCTATGTGGGGGTTTTTTTGTGGTTCCATATGAATTTCAGGATTGTTTTTTCTATTTGAATGAAGGATGTCATTGATATTAGGATAAAGATTGCATTGAATCTGTAAATCAATTTTGGCATTATGGTCATTTTCACAATATTAATTCTTCCAATATATGAACATGGGATATCTTTCCATTTCTTTGTGTCCTCCTTAATTTCTTTCATTGGTGTTTTTATACTTTCTTTATAGAGATATTTTTCCTCTCTGGTTAAATTATTCCTATTTTGTTTTGGGCATAGCTACTGTAAATGGGATTGCTTTCTTGATTTGTTTTTCAGCTTGCTTGCTGCTGATTTTTTGTATGTTGATTTTTTTATCCTGTAACTTTACTGAAGTTGTTTATAAGTTCTAAGAATTTTTTGGTGTAGCTTTTCGGTTTTTCTCTATATAAGATCATGCCAGAAGTAGAATAGAGTAGAAATAGATCTTACTAGAGACTGGTAATGGGAGGGGAAAGGAGAGAGGGTAATCAATGGATACAAAATTGTAGGGAGAAAGGAAGAATAAGATCTAGTGTTCTATAGCAATCTATGGAGACTATAGTCAACAACAAATTTCTGTATAACTTCAAGTAGCTAATTGAGAGGATTTTGAATGTTTCCAGTGCAAAGAGGTGGCAAAAGTTTGAAGTGATGGATATGCTAAATACTCTGACATGATCTTTGCACACTATATAAATGTACCCAAATATCACATTGTACTCCATAAACATATACAATTATCTTAGGTCAGTTAAGAAAAGAATAAGTTGAAAAAGAAAAGAAAGAAATAGAGAGTAAAATAGTGGTTACCAGACAGGGAAGAGGAGGGAGGAGGGGGTGATGGGGAGAAGTTGGTAAACAGGTACAAAGTTACAGCTAGGTAGGAGGAATAAGTTCTGGTGCTCTAGGATGACTATAGATAATAATATTGTGTTGTATATTTCAATATAGCCAGAAAAGAAGATCTCACATGTTATAACCACAAAGAAATAATAAATGTTAAAATGTTTAGGTGATACATATGCTAACTATTCTGATTGGATCAGTATATAATATGTGCAGGTATTGAAACCATGGACAGAGTTTGACACAGTACTAGAGATATTTGTTCTTATTTAGGTCCTTTGGTTGCAGTTATCAGAAACACATTCCAGAAAATTAGGCAAAAGATCTGAGTTAAAAGAAGCCAAAGAACCATGTCTTGGAACAACAGAACCAGGCAGTGCCAAAATCAGGTACATGACAGGTTTGCCTAGAGGCTGGCCCTGGAATAAATAAGCTCTAGACATCATCCATCTGTCTGTATCACTCTGTTCAAGATTTGAAGAGCTAGGAGAAAGGTCCTCTTGACTAAGTTCAGGTCTCATGGCTGTATCGTGGCAATATGAAGAAAGATCTGGCCAACAAGACACCTTCAGTGTCAGTAACAGAAGGATTCTACCTGCATTTCCCACCTCCAGATTAAATCAGGTTGCTGTCAGGTCATGAGTATCTGAATAGCACAAAGTACCAAAAGTTTATGCTACCTTTTTCTCATTTGATAATGATTCACTAACAAGCACTCTTTGGCAATGGCCATTCAGCTAGAAAACAAATCCACTTAATTGTCCAGGAACATAGGTCCACCAGGTCCACCAAGGATGCATCAACAGATGGAAAAGCCTTGCTGAAATGCAGGTGTGTGAAGCCTATGGCATTCCTTGAGCCCACTGGACTCCACATGGTTCATATTGACATTTAATCTTCCACACTACTTGTATGGTGACCCCAAGTTCCTCACTTAACCTCGGTACTCAAGTTTTCTCATTGACAAAGAGGGATAATGGCTCTAATCACACTTTGGTGGGATTTTATAATTATAAAGTACTCTATTTGTTATCTATGTTCTAGTTATCACCCCAACTGCCTCCTTACAAGCATAGAAACTAAGAGGAAGTCCCACCACCCTGTTTAGTTATTTTGTTAGGTTTGTAGAACATACTAGGGAGAAGAAATCTCGTGCAAGACAAGGTGCTCTGTAAAAGAGAAGAAAAAGAGGAGTTCCAGTCAAGATGGTGGAACAGATGGTCCCCAGCATCACTCTCTCCCACAAATCAACCAATTTACAACTATAAAAATGTAACAACAGCCAAGCTGGGGCCACTGGAGCTCAGGGGAAGAGGAGGAGAGATCTATGGACTTCATGAAGGTGGAGAAGCCATGATGAGAGAAAGAAAAAACTGCTCTGAGTGTTTTGGGCCGTGTCTGCTTTAGTGTTGGACCTGCAGAGCACATGGAGCAGGAGCCAGCAGAAGCCACTGCTGTGCCCTTCAGATGGAGTTACTTGGAGGTAGCAGGGGAGAAGAGGGCCTTGGTGGCCCCCAGGACAGCAAGACCACTAACAGGTTTCCCATGGATTCACACAGGAGCAAGGAGCCAGAACAACTGAAAAAGGGAGCCATTCAGAAGCCAGTGAGTCATCACAAGGGACTGGTGCAAGGCCTGTCCCATGGGAAATGTTTGGAACACAGGTGGTGGGGGAGATAGGTCCACTGGGAGAACAGTGGGACACAGCAAGGACAGCCGATCCGCCCCCCCAATCAGCACAGGGAATGCAGATTGCATGGGGTGCAGTTTGATGAAAAAGCTCAGGCCCAGATCAGAGTTTCTACACAACTCAGATCCACCATGTCTCTGGACAGCCGGAAGTACCTATAAGGTCAACCTTTAAACCCTGAGCTGCACCAAAATCCTTCCCTTGGGAAACAGCAGCAAAAGCAAAGCAGCAATTTAGCTCAACCACACAGCTCAAGTACTGGTTCTCACAGGAAGTTCCCCTGTTTTAGAAGTAAGCAAAGGACACAAATTTAGATCCAGCCCAGGCACACCACCAGCGCCTTGAAGCCTGCCTGGGAACCAGAGGCTTGGAGCAGGGACTGGACCCCATTCCCACATCCAGGCACACCGTGCCAGAACCTCAGGGCCTGCCTGGGGACCCAAGGCATGGAGAAGGGGACTGGACCACCCTCCCACAACCAGGCACACCATGCCAATGCTTTAGGTCCTGCCCAGTGACCTGAGGTATAGAGCCAGGGACCGGACCCCGCTCCCACAACCAGGCACACTGTTCTAGCACCTCGGGGCCTGCTCAGTGACCTAAGGTATGGAGCCAAGGACCGGACACTCCTCCCACAACCAGGCCCACCAACAGCACCTCGTGGCCCTGCCCGGGGGCCTGGGCTTGGAGCCAGGGACCAGACCTCCCTCCCACAACCAGACACACTGCGCCAGCACCTTGGGGCCCACCCAGGGACCTGTGTCATGGAGAAGGGGACCGGACCCCCCTCCCACAACCAAGCACACTGTGCTAGCACCTTGGAGCTTGCCTGGGGACCTAAGGCATGGAGAAGGGGACCAGACCCCCCTCCCTCAACCAGGCACCCCATGTCAGCACCTCGGGGCCTGCCCAGGAACATGAATCATGGAGCCAAGGACCAGACCCCCCTCCCACAACCAGGCACGCTGCACCAGCACCTTGGAGCTTGCCTGGGGACCTGAGGCATGGAGAAGGGGTCTAGACACCCCTCCCACAACCAGGCACACTGCCAGTGCCAAGGAGTATGCCAAAAACATCACCTCCATGTGGGTGGCCCACCAGAGCCACCACAATAATCATGGCTGCTGCAAAAGTGGCTACACAGCACAGCCACCATGCAGGTGGTCTGCCAACCACTGGAGTGCATTGACACAAGGAGAGTCACCAGCAGAGATGAAGAAAAGAAGAGGATGTCTCTCTCCACAAAGCCCATTTCAGAGTGACAAAAGAAGCATCTGCTCTATGCTAATATTGGGGGACCTGATCACACCTCTCAGCATTAGACAGATCATCTAGACAACAAATCAACAGAGTAACCATTATTCTTTCAGAAGGAGAGAAGAAATCTAGGGTAATTTGGGGGAAGGGGGAGAGAGAGGGGGAGGGGGAGAGACTAGACAAGGGGCAGAAAGAATAAGTAGGATTTATAACAGTGTATATGCTAGTAAAATTGATTTGATCATCATATCTCAATGTTGAACCCCCAAAATATGTAGAATCAATTTTGACTCAATAAATAAAATAAATTAAATTTTTAAAAAAGAGAAGAAAGAGACTGAAGACTTTTGAGCTATCTGAAGAAACTGGAGGAGAGGTAAGGAACAGGGCTGTAAGAGAGGGGGGAACCCTCCCAAAGAGGCGGTTTCATCTAGAGTGGACATGTTACAGGACACAGGCAGATTCAAGGGGGTCAAACCCAAGTGGCAGAGAAAGTCAACAGGACACAGGCATCCACCCTACTCGCATTCCCACCCTAGGAAGTAGCGGAAACTTGGAGTTAAAACTCTATGGACCATAGGATTTGATGGGGAACATGAACTTTATGTAGATCTCAAGGGGTAGGTAAGAGTCCAACTAACTTTTGCATTACGGTATATATATTTACAGTCGTATACAATAAACAACAGAATATTGAAATCTCTAGTCCTTGGGTGATTTTTCTCAAACAGAAAAAAGGGGGAAAAGGTTCTTTGTTCTGTTATTCTAACTTTGATCTTTTATTCATTCTCTAAGGGCATAAATGATTGTTCATATATGTTTCCATGAGATCAGTCACTCTTGAGGATTTTTTTGTTTGTAGTCGTTGTTGTATCTGACTGTGGATTTTGACACAGAAGCCTTTCCTTTTGAACCAAAACTATCTACAACCAGCACCCTACAACTTCCATGTGCCAGATTCCTTTGTTTTGGCTCTTTTGGCTCATATTCACATAGGGTGCACAATTAATTACAAACATGAATGTGTGTGTCTGCTGTGTAGAAGAACACGAGGTGAGACTGGCTGCCACCACCAATCCCCAGAAGGTGCCTTCCCACAGCCTCTGCAGAACATGTAGCCCAGAAGGATGTATTTCATACCACGTGGCCTGGCCATTCTGGTCACAGTCAGGGATGAAAATCTAAAGCAAGAGCAGCTAGTCTGTGACCTCTGGACTGACTGTAGGTGAATAGTCGGATTCTGGTTTTCAGGTATATGAAACAGGAAATGGGTAAGGGAGAATGCTGAAAGGGTACATCGAGGAAGGCCGTGAGATAGTTTTTGAGGCCATGAGGAGCATGACCGTGGCGCTCCTTGACTACGCCAGTTGTCATGCTAAGCTAATGTCGGAATCCTGCCGACATCACCAATTGTCAGGCTCTTTTACTTGCCCCATAATCCTGCACTGACTGGGCCAATTGTTGAGCTAGGGCTGGGGGTGGAGCTCACAGACCCCTTAAGCCCATTGTCCAGACTGGGTCGCGAGCCCTTCACATGCCAGGCTGGGTCACCATACCCTTCACACACCAGGCTGGGTCACCAGACCCCTCACACGCAGGTCTATGAGCTAGGTATCCAACAAACAGGTCCTTGGAAGCCGTAGGTTGGAAAGCATGGCTGCATGGATGGTATCCCCCCAAGGCAGTCGCCAGCTGAGCCAGGGCTCCGGGCATGGACACCAACTCTACCCACACACACACAGTTTGTTTACAGAGAATGCTGTACCACCCCCAACCTGCCCCGAGGTGAAGGAGCCTGACCAAACCATGCTATTTTCCCAACAGTGCGTGAACCAGAATAAGGAGAAAGCAAGTCAGTAGCAAGAGGAGAATGAAGCAGACACAGGAAAATTGACTGCATCACCTTAACCTCAACCTGTCCCTGCCCCAAGTATGAGTAAATACAAGCCATTCCCCTAGCTTGCCTTCTCACATTCTCTCTTCTTCCTCTTCTCCTTCTCCTCCCTTCTTTGCCTAAATTCACCATGGCAGAACAATTGGAGTTTTGCCATCAGATGTGATGGAAATGCTGCATCCCAATTCTCTTGTTTTTTCCCATCCAGGCTGAGCTTCACAAAGGCTACGCTGAGCAGCTTGTCAGATGCAGGCATTGTACCACCAAGCCCTTCCTTTGTCTTCTCAAAATGCCCAGATGGAAATAACGTCTGAGACTGTAAGGCTATCCCATCACAGGGCTCTTCTTTCTTGTTGAATCTAATTGTAGCATTAGAGAAAGAGAGACTGGCTCCCACAAACCTCCCAGCGAAGCGCTGACTGTAACACATCATTAGCTAAATAAGAAACAACAAGGTCAGCACAGTGTGAGAGAAGTGGCGATGTCGTATCTGCTGTCAATGCAGGCGGGGTTGTGAGGAAGGGAAAGATAAATGTACATGAAAGTAGTATCACTGCAGGTCACAATATAGAGGTGTGCGGGGGTGAAATACAGCCACACGTATTTTCAGGATGTGGCAAACGGATGTGGCTAAACCAGGAAAATTTGTAGCTGCAACTGGCATTTCTAATGCCACAAAACTATGTGCAGAAGCTACTTTTAGACTTTGAGGATTAAACAGCTAGATTCAAAACATAGATAATAGAATAACAATCACTGCTCTACAGAAAGTAGGAGATAAAAATAATTTGCTATTCTTTGCTGAATTCCACCGCATGCCTCTAACACAGCAATTCTGAGCAGTTAATTTATTGGAGTATGTGTGCTTGCTACAGATGAGGGGAAACCCTTTCAGTGATGGAAGAAAGGGTAGACAGGAGATCCTTAGCCAGCAATTAGACAAGAATAAGATTTCAGAAGCCGGAGAAGTTACAATAGGAGGTAAACTGAGTTAGAAAAGAATTCCTGGTGAAAGAAGGTCTCTCTGCCCTAGATCAGTAAAAAGGGTCTGCATCAAGGAACCCATATTTAAGTTTTGATAATTTATTTTAAAATGAGTTATTGCTTATTATTTCTTATTCAATTAATAAGTTAAAGGGATTTCCTGAAATTAATCTATTTTCTAGCTTTGACATCAGCCATGACTATTACAGACCAAGAGGCGCACACGAACACACTCCCTCCCATGACCTACCTCTTAAACAAAACATCTCCCTCTAGTGACCCTTACAAAGATTTTTGAGAACTATAAGGTCACAAGAATGAAATCTTAAAGCTGACAGGATAAAAACTGGCTAAAGATGACATTTCCAACTACCTCTCCTTGTCAACCCAAAAGAAGCATTGGATGGGAGACAGACCTGTTGAGATGTTATAGATTTGTATGCGTGGCACTTTAGTGAAAAAATAAAAAGGGATTGGACTTCCCACCACCCCTTCCTTACATTTTCTCCTTCCCCCTCAACTCACCCAGGAGCACAATAGCCAGGGACAAACAGGATGCCATCTATCTACAGTAGAAAGTAGATAATAAAAACATGTGCTTTTAAGAGTCAACAGGAGCTTTTATCCAAAGTAGTGAATGAATATTGTTTGAATCCCCAGCCAAAAAAAATTAATAATAATAATTTAAAATATTCTCTCCCTTTTTCCTGAAGTCTTCTGCCCCAGTTTAGCAAATAGCAATGCACTAATGAAATATTTTCATCCGTGTGTCCAAATTTGTTATTCAAAATAGGATATTATGTGAGATAGCCCCAGGGAACTTTCTGGGGAAAAAAAGACAGCCCCAAAATTGGATGCATAAACTGCTCTAAGGTTTTAAGATTTGGTGAACTATATTGTGCCTTCACTGCACCCCAAGACAGAAATGGAAAAGAAAAGAAAGAGAATCAGTAAAAAGAATGGCTTTCCAGGCACTGGCAAAGGGACTCAGTATTTCAATAGGTTTGCAAGAATGCAGTAAGTGGGAGAAGCAGTGTCCCCAACACAAATCAACCCAGATCCCTGAGCTTCTAGCTGGCAAGATGCCCAGCAGAGAAAATAGGATGCTATTGAATTTGCAGACATCTCAGTCAGTGATGGGGGTGGAGGGATGCTGCAAAAGGATAATAGGAGGAAGAGGGATTGGGAAAGCAGGGATGGAGGGGCAGATGGATTCTGGAAGTGGGAAATTATTTTTCAGGCATAGAAAAACAACTTAAGAAATACTTCTGGAGAAGCAATGCATAAAAAGTGTCCTTAGTAAGGGGAGATGTAAAGGGGAGGGGCCCATGGGTCATAAAATGCACTCTGGCCAAGACCCTCTGATGGCAAAGACCACAGAAAATTAAATAGAAAAATTCAATCAAGCAGAAGGATGGTAACCTCCAAGTAATAAGCTACTTCACTGGGTGTTCATATTTCAGTCCCAGGCGCAGATTTATAATAAGTGCAAAAACATAAATACACACCACACACACACACACACACACACACACACCCAGAGGCAGAGCATCCCAAGGTCCAAGCGTAGGAGGAGGCAATTGGAAAACTCATTCGCAAGGATTTTTTAATTGCATTTGTTTTCCATCTTCTCTAGCATTTCTTCTGATGGTGATTATGATTGTATTTTGAAATCATGATCCACCACTGCAGCACTATAATTACATAAATATGGCATTATAAATGAAGGTTAGTGCCAGAAATAGCAAAGCAGAGAGGGGTGCAATTTGTCTTTGTGAATGTGAGTGTGTGTGTGTGTGTGTGTGTGTGTATTTATAAATATCTCCTGTTTATGTGGCATTTGGAAATTGTTTGCTAGTCCGAGCAAGGGGGTCTTAGGAAATAGAACAAAATTCTCAGTCCTAGTTTCAGCTGAAGACTATGAAGGCAAGAAAAGGCAGGTTCTTCTGGTCATGACAAGTGAGAACTAAGGGGTAAGAGCGAGGCTTGAACTGAGCCCAGACCCATCAACTCATCTGCAGTTGTGTGGCCACCATTGGCCCTGCTCGTGGGCAGGAACCAGCCTGGAGCAGTGCAGCTCCTCAGCAGCACCCTTCAGCATCCTTAGAACTTCAGGGAGTGTCTCTCAAGCATCTCCCTTTCCTGTTTGCATTTATTCTTGTCTGTAGGGTGCCACCCAGAATCTTCAATCAACAGCAATGGGCACTGGTAGATAAATAATCCAGCTTCTTTCACTCCCAAGGAAAAGAAAAATTTTGAAGTGTGTACCACACAGGTATGTAGTAACTCTAAAATAAGTTTAAAAATTCTTTGAACTTCCTGTCTTCAAAAGATGGCCTGATTCTTCTCCCCTCGATTATGGACTACACTAAATGACTCACTTTGAATGACCAGAATATGATGAGAGTAACGTGGTGCGACTCCCAGGCCTACGTGCAAAAAAGGCTGATTCTCTTTTGGATCACTTCGGGGAAAGCCAGCCACCACATCATGAGGACACTCAAGAAGCTTGTGGAGAAGTCCACACAGCAAGGAACAGAGGTCTCCTGCCAATAATCAAGCCAACTCACCAGCCAGGTAGCCAAAACACCTAGGAAATGCATCCTGCAGCTCCACTGAGGCCTTCAGATGGCTGCAGCCCTGACTGGCACCTTCACTATACCTCATGAGAAGTCCTGAGTCAAAACCATTCACATGAGCCATTCCCAAATTCCAGACATATAGAAATTGTGAATATAGTAAATATTGTTGTTTTAAGCCCCTAGATTTGGGGGTAATTTATTTCCCAGCAATTGATAGCTAACATAGAGTCCTCGTGGTATTGACCACCAGTGACCCATAGCTACAACTCACTCTTCAATTCCCTCACCACCCTCCCTAAAATCACCTCCAAAATAAAGAAATCTCACTGAAATCTCTTGTCTCGAGGTTTGTTGTGGGGTTCTAGACCACACCAAATAAGACAGATATTATCATCTTCACTTTAGGGATGAGAAAAAATGAGACACATAGATTAGAGTTACACAGCAAATAATGGTAAAAATTGGGGTTTTCTGAATTCTAATCCACTGCTTCCTGATTCATCTTGGCTGCATCTCCCTGCAAACCGCGCCCCCACCCTTTGCAACTTTAAGCGACCTCCCTTCTCTCCTTAAGAACAAATCGGTTAATTTGCTCTTTCACTGTGGGCCTGGACACTCATCTTAATCACAGAATTTAAAAACCAGTCTCAGCAAATTCAGTAACAGAAGCAGGAAATTTTAGTCACTTAAGTCTAAGTGTATTTGTTTTTCCTAATGATACCTGCACACAGCAGGAAGGAATAATCAGCAAATTAATGGATTGTTCTTCCATTGACATTAACACACAGGCTATATGTGACTTGTTTTATGTCTAGATTACAGGTGGTAGCCTGAAACGGCTGACCAATGTTGCTCATAATTTATTGAAGTCATGCACAGATGACCACGCTGCTTGGGCAGGACATGATGGAAATGAAGCCGTATGAGCTTCTCTTCAGACCAAATAAAATGTACAGCCAACTCATCTGTCACATATTTAATCGTAATCATTACCATGTTATGTGGTAATTAGGCATAAATGGGACATAAATGGCTGTTGCTAGCATTATTTTATATGTCAAACAACAATTTTTGTGTTTTTCTTCCCTCTTTGATAGTTTTTGGGTATCTGTCTACTTACTGTCACTGTGGTTGGTACTCCCTGAGTCATACGGGTGGAGAACACATTTGAGCTCTGGAACCAAACAAATCACTCACACTGTGTGATCTTGATTAAGTCACGTGACATCTCTGAGCCTCTTGTATGAAATAGAAATGAGAGCCCCTCCAGGAGGATCACTACGACAATCAAATGAGCAACTGAAGTGCAGTAGCTAACACAGCGTGGTGCACGGTGGGTGCTCAGCAAAGGTCTCCTCCCTTTCTCTTATATCCACATTACTTGCACATTACTGCATTGGATTGAATTATGTCCCCCAAAACTCATTGAAGCTTGAATTGTGTTCCCCAAGTTTTATGTATTAGAAACTTAGCCCCCACTGTGACTGTTAAGAGGGTGGAAAATCCTATTATGGTAATTGAAGGGTGGAGCCTTGAAGAGGTGATTGGATTGTAGGACCATCCCGTACTGAATGGATTAAAAATGGAGGTCAAGGGCATGGTTCTGAGGGCTTTAAAAGAAGAGGAGAGTCCATCTCTCTCTGCTCTCTCTGCTCCCACCATCATGCAATGTGAAACTCCTGGGTCACTGTCACCACCATTAGATGGACTTGGACTTCCCAGCCTCAGAAACTGTAAGCAATAAATTTCATTTTCTTTATAAATCACCCAGTTCCTTGTACTTTGTTATAAGCAACAGAAATGGACTAATACATACATCAATGTCAGAGGTTCTCCATCATCTCCCCACACGTTTTCTTTTCTTGCCCAAATCCCCACCCTCCCAAGAGCACCTACCTTCATTCTCCAAGTCACACCATCCCATGCTAAAATCCCTAATTTATCCATACTTAAAAAAAATACTTCTTATCAGCTGAAGAAAACTTTATGCTTAACTTTTTGTGTGTATAGCATGACAAATGGCTTTGGGTCCACAAGCAGAAATAAACAAGTTTAAAATGCACCTGGGAGGAGGCGTGTCAACGCTTTAGCATGAGTGGGTTCTAGTTATGGGCAAATGATGAGGATGATTTCTCTTTCCATTGGATTTGGAAGCGGCTGGTAAGAAAGATGGAAGGGACTGATTATCTGAAAGGGCTAAAGGAAGAAAACAGTGCTGTGGCTTCCAGCTGCAGTTATTCAATGGGAGGCTGGTCATATTTTGGAATAATATGGTGAACATATACAGACAGAAAGTGTGCACAAAAATATTTCATGTCCTTGTGGCTGTGTGCTCTTTTGGGCCTTGCCAGATACTATGATGGTGAAGATCTGGCCTTTGTGATATAGAAGAGAAGATTTGTGAAAGCCATGTCCACTGATAAATGCAACTACTTATAACATCAGCGACAATCATAACGTCCACTTATTATGGGCTAACATTTATTTGCATACAAATGTTAACAAATTGCTTTTGTGACTTGCCTCATTTGGTCATCCTGCAGACCGGGTGCGTAGTATTATTAACTCCATTTTACAGATAAGCAAACTGAGACCAAGAGAGGTTAGATGTCAGGCCCAACAGGCCTATAAATAGTAAGCAAAACATTTAGGTCTGGAATCTTAATTCCATATACTTTTCTCTTATCAGACGTCCCCTATTAATAAATAATTAGCTTGTTTGTTTGAAGGATAAGTGGAAGCTAATTTATAAATTGTCCAGTTAGCTTTTTTGCCCTATTTTGGTTTTTAGAACCAGAAAGCCACACATCCACATCACACCAGGTGATGTAGAAATAATTTTAAAATAAGTGTTGAATGATCTTTGAGGAGAATAACTTGCCAAGAATAAGGAGACTGTTTCACAGGCTCCAGGGCAGTCACAAGCAGCTGTGTTAAGTCCATGGTAGATGGTGCAGTGAGACAAGGCACATTCTTTTGAGCAGCTGTGGCAGCAAACTTCTTCAGTTAGCACCTGTAACTTTGGCAGAAGGAGGCATTCAGATCTTGTCACAAAAGAGCAGACGTCTACTGGGTCAGCTGAAAAATGAACTGACCATCAGGTTTTTTTCAACTTCCCCGCTGCAACATGGAGACTTTTGGTCACAGGTGTCAGATTTATCTATGACGCTCTGAACCTCACCAGATGAGAACCACTTTCAAGTATAATACATATAAGAATCATTTTCAAAACAAGAAAGTGAGGCATGGACTACAACAAACACAAAATGAGCCAGGCACTGTGCCAGGAGTGGGGTCCCTGCCCTGGAGGGGCAGACTGAGCTGTGGTCCTCCACCCAGGCTGGTCAAGGATATCCCCCAAGGGCTTTTTAAAATCCTAACACCCAGGTCTCAATTTACTGATAATTAATTCTTCTCAATTAATTTAGAAACTCTGAAAGTAGGACCAGGCATCAGTATTTTTTTTAAGTTCTTCATGTGATTCCACTGTTCAGCCACAGTTAAGAAAAACACTATTTTGGTGGAATCCAAAGTGTTCCAAACTTGCTTGATTTTAGAATAACCTGAGATCTTGATTAAAAATTTATATTCATGGGCCCTAATCTTTATCCCCTGAATCAGAATTTCCACAGGAAGAAGTGGTAAATATATATTTTGAACAAGAGCTCAAACATTTTTATAGCTAGAGAAGCTAGGCAAAATCTAATATTGCCTTCAAAGGAAAAAATCAACAGTGTGAAAAGAAAAACAAAAACAATGTGAAAAGACAACCTATGGAATGAATAAAAATATTTGTAAATCATGTATCTGACAAGGGGTTAATATTCAGAATTTTTTTTTGTAAAAAAAAAAAATCCCTACAATTCCATAACAACAAAAAATCAAGTAAATGGGCAAAAAACTTGAATAGATATTTCTCCAAAGATATTCAAATGGGCAACAAGAATATGAGAAGATGTTCAACATCACTAATCATTAGAGAAATCAAATAAAAATCACATAGATGTACCACCTCATACCCATTAGGATAGTCACTATGCCCGCCCCCCCAAAATAAAATAAAATAAAATAACAAGTGTTGGTGAGGATATACCCCCAAAATTCAAAGTAGAATCTTGAAGAGATATTTGCTTGTGTTTATTGCAGCATTACACAAAATAGCCAAGAGGTGGAAGCAACCCGAATGTCCACTGATGGATGAGTGGATAACGAAATGCAGGGTGTTCATACCATGGAATATTATTCAGCCTTTAAAAAGAAGGAAATCATGTCATATGCTACAACATAGATGAACTAGGTGAAAGAAGCCCATCACAAAAAGATAAACAATGCTTTACTCCCCTGACATGAGGTATCTAAAATAGCAGAATTAATAGAAACAGAAAGTAGAATGGTAGTTGGCAGAGGCTGGGGAGGGAGGTAGGGGGTTGGTGTTCAATGGATATAGAGTTTCAGTTTTTGGGGCGTTTTTTTTGTCTTTTTCGTGACTGGTAAGGGGAGCACAACCCTTGGTGTGGCGTCGCCCGCACCGCGCTCAGCCACTGAGCGCACCGGCCATTCCTTTTT
>NW_007731063.1:171047-171571 GCF_000696425.1 Galeopterus variegatus | reverse complement strand
GGTCCTGGGCTTTTCTTTGTTGGGAGCTTTCTGATAACAGCTTCAATCTCCTTTCTTGTTACTGGTCTGTTCAGGTTTTCTACATCTTCATGGCTTAGTTTTTGGAGCTTGTGTGTGTGCGTCCAGAAATTTATCCATTTCCTCCAGATTTTCAAACTTGTTGGCGTATAGTTGTTTATAGTAGTCTCGAATGATTCCTTGTATTTCAGATGGATCAGTTGTAGTATCACATTTTTCATTTCTTATTATTTGTTATTTGAATCTTCTCTCTTCTTTTTTTTGTTAGCTGTGCTAGTGGTTTGTCGATTTTATTTATCTTTTCAAAAAACCAACTTTTTGATTCGTTGATCTTTTGTATTGTTTTTTGGGTTTCAATTTCATTAAGTTCTGCTCTGATCTTGATGAATTCTTTCCTTCTGCTAACTTTAGGTTGGATTGTTCTTGTTTTTCTAGTTCTTTAAGGTGCAGTGTTAGGTTGTTCACTTCCCATCTTTCCATTTTTCTGAGGTAAGCATTTAATGCAA
>NW_007731063.1:138894-168048 GCF_000696425.1 Galeopterus variegatus | reverse complement strand
TGCCGTCTCTGCTGGCTTACTTGGCCTTTGTTGTCTGGGCTGCTCGCTCGTACCCGCAGCACAGCTTGGGCACTCTCAGGAGTCTTCTTTTGTGTCGGCCCTAAAACCTCGAACCTTAGACTTATTCATTTTTTGTTGCTCTTGGAAATGCAAATAGCACTCTGGCAGCACAGCTTCAAGGACACAGAATCCAACCACAGAATCTCGTCAGCACCGTGGAGGTGGCAGCAGCCTCTGGAAGATGACGGCAACGGGCAAGGCCGCACTTGAATTGGTTTTTAACACCTTTCCTTTTCTCCTCCCCTTCTGGAACACCCATGATTCATATGTTTGTGCACTTAAGGTTATCTGCTATCTCTCTTAGATTTTCTTCATTTTCAAAAAATTTCCTTTTCCTTTTTTTTTGGCATGCCTATGTAGTGGATTGAATTATGTCCCCACAAAACTCCCTGAAACTTGAATTGTGTCCCCCACCTTTTTTTTTTTTTTGTCTTTTTTGTCTTTTTCCGTGTCCGGCAACGGATCGCAACCCTCAGTGTTGCCCCCGTACCAGACCGGGGACCGGCAACGGGATCGCAACCCTCGGCATTGCCCCCGCGCCTCGCTCAGCCAGTGAGCGGGAACCGGTCTGTATGTGGGATCCGAACCCTCGGGCGGGAGCGCCGCTGCACTTCCCAAGCAGCGCACTTATCCAGTGCACCACCGGGCCGGCCCGCCCCACGTTTTATGTATTAGAAACTTAGCCCCACTGTGACTGTTAAGAGGGTGGGAAATCGTATTATGGTAATGGAAAGGTAGAGCCTTGAAGAGGTGATTGGATTGTAGCACCATGCTGTAGTGAATGTATTAAAACTGCTGGTCAGGGGCGTGATTCTGAGGGCTTTAAAAGAAGAGAAGAGTCTGTCTCTCTCTCTCTGTCTTGCTCACTTTGCTCTCTCTGCTTCTGCCATCTTGTGATATGAGACCTCTGGTTCACTGTTGCCACCACCAGATGGACTTTGGACTTCTGAGCCTCAGAAACCATAAGCAGTACATTTTTTTTTTTTTTTTTTAAAGATGACTGGTAAGGTGATCTCAACCCTTGGCTTGGTGTTGTCAGCACCATGCTCAGCCAGTGAGCAACTGGCCATCCCTATATAGGATCTGAACCCGTGGCCTTGGTGTTATCACCACCGCACTCTCTCGAGTGAGCCACGGGCTGGCCCTTGCAGTAAATTTCATTTTCTTTATAAATCACCCAGTTACAGGTATTTTGGTATAAGTAACACATAAAGGACAAATACAAATACAGCCTGGGTTATTTTGAAAAGACTATCTTTAAGTTCAGAAATTTTTTCTTCTGGGCCAGCCTGTGGCTCACTCGGGTGAGTGTGGTGCTGACAACACCAAGTTAAGGGTTAAGATCCCCTTACTAGTCATCTTTAAAAAAAAAAAAGAAAAGAAAAAAGAAAGAAATTCTTTCTTCTGCTTGTTCTAGCCTGCTGCTTAAGCTCTTGGTTGTGTTTTTATTTCATTGAGTGAATCTTTCAGTTCCATGAGTTCTGCTACATTCTTTTTTAAGGTATGAATCTCTTTCTAAATTTCCTCCTTTATATCCTGGATTTTTTTTTTCTTGTTTCATTGTGTTTTGTGAGTCGTCTTCTTGTTGGAATTTGTTTTCAGTCATTTCAAGGATTTCCTGCTCTATAGGGTTTGGTGTTTGAGAATTATTGTATTCTTTTGGTGGTTGCATATTTTCTTGGTTTTTCATTTTTCTAGTATCTCTACATTAATATCTGGTTTTGGTAGTGCAGTGGCTTCTTCCATTATTCTGGAGTGAGAGTTGAGGAGAGATAATCCTCTTCTTTTTCTGGTCTCTGCTGGTGATTCTCCTCATGTCAGTGCAGTCGAGTGTCTGGTGGGCTGCCTGCAGGGTGGCTGTGGCTGCTGCTGTGGCTTCCAACTGTTTTTTCAGCAGCCATGGCTGGTGTGGTGGCTGTGGTGGGTGTAGTGGGCCACCTGCTTGGAAGTAGTGTTTTTGGCAAGCTGTCTTTCCTGCTTTTTTGGGTAAGGGGTACTGCCCTTGACTATTTTCCTAGGACCCTGGACATACTCTTTTGTCTTTTTTTTTTTTTTTTTTTTTCTTTTTCCGTGTCCGGCAACGGATCGCAACCCTCAGTGTTGCCCCCGTACCGGACCGGGGACCGGCAACGGGATTGCAACCCTCGGCGTTGCTCCCGCGCCTCGCTCAGCCAGTGAGCGGGAACCGGTCTGTATGTGGGATCCGAACCCTTGGGCGGGAGCGCCGCCATGCTTCCCAAGCGGCGCACTATCCAGTGCGCCACCGGGCCGGCCCCTCTTTTGTCTTTTTTGGGCAGAGGTTGATGTGGCCCTCATCTTCTTGACTAGGACCCCAGATGTGAGCTCTGGTCTGCTTCTGGGTGGAGGAGGTTGCGGCCTATGGCTCTTTGCTTAGGACTACAGGCATTCTCTCTGGCTTGTTTCCAGGCGGAGGGGGCTGCAGCCCTCAGCTTCTTGCCTAAACTCCTGGGTGTGCTCTTTGGCCTGCTTCTGGGTGGAGGGTGTTGCTGCTCTCAGCTCCTTTCCTTTGTTTTTTTCTATTTCTGTGAAGAATGTCATTGCTATTTTGATGGTGATTGCACTGAATCTGTAGATTGCTTTGGGCAGTATGGACTTTTTCACAATGTTAATCCTTACAATCCGTGAACATGGAATGTCTTTCCGTTTTTTTTGTGTACTGTTTAATTTCTTTCAGCAGTGTTTTATAGTTCTTATTGTGGAGATCTTTAACCTACTTGGTTAAATTTATTCCTAGGTATTATATTCTTTTGGTAGCTATTGTAAATGGGCTTCCTTTCTTGATTTACTTTTCTGCTGTTTGTTGTTCGTGAATAAAAATGCTAGTGATTTTTGCATATTGATTTTGTATCCTGGAATTTTGCCAAATTTGTTCATCAGCTCTAGGAGTTTTTTGGTAGAGTTTATAGGTTTTTCTATACATAGTATCATGTCATCTGTTAACAGGGACAATTTGACTTTGTCTTTCCAATTTGGATGCCCTTTATTTCTTTTTCTTGCCTGATTTTGCTGGCTCATGCTTCCAATACTGTGTTGAATAGGAGTGATGAGAGTGGGCATCCTTGTCTTGTTTTTGTTCTTAAAGGAAAACTTCCAGCCTTTCTCCATTCAGGATGATGTTGGTGGTGGGTTTGTCATACGTGGCTTTTATTGTGTCGAGATATTTTCCTTCCACACCTAATTTGTTGAGAGTCTTTATCATGAAGTAGTGTTGAATTTTGTCAATGCTTTTTCTACATGTATTGAGATAATCATAATGTTTTTGTCCTTGATTTTGTTGATGTAGTGTATCACATTTATTCATTTGTGTGTGCTGAATCATCCTTGTCCCTGGGATGACCCCACTTGATCATGTTGTATAATGGTATGTATGCTGTGGTGTATCATGGTGCATATAATCTTTATGATGTGCTGTTATATTGTTTGCTAATAATTTCTTGAGGATTTTTGTATCTATGTTCATCAAGGATATTGGCCTATTTCTTTTTTTGTGTGTCTTGTCTGATTTTCGTATCAGTGTGATGCTGGCCTCATAAAATCAGTTTTGGAGAATGGTGTCTCTTTCAATTTTTTGGAATAGTTTGAAAGAGATTGGTATTAACTCCACTTTAAAGGTTTGGTAGAATTTAGCATTGAGGCCATCTGGTCCTGGGCTTTTCTTTGTTGGGAAACTACAGGTTACTGCTTCAGTCTTGTTTCTCATTACTGGTCTGTTCAGTTTTTCTATTTCTTCTTGGTCATTTCTTCTTTTGGTCTATTTCTCTTGGACTTCTTTTCTGTTTCAGTCTTGGTCATTTGTATGTTTCCAGAAATTTATCCATTTCCTCCAGATTTTCAAGTTTGTTTGTGTATAGTTGGTCACAGTAGTCTCCATCGATTCTTTATATTTCTGTGGGAATGGTTGTAATGGCTCCTTTTTATTTCTGATTTTGGTTAATTGTGTTTTTTCACTTTTTTTTTTTTAGTTACTCTGGACAGTGGCTTTTCTATTTTGTTTATCTTTTGAAAAAGCCAACTTTTTGTTTCATTGATCTTTTGAATCATTTTTGGGGTCTCTATTTTATTTCATTCTGCTCTAATCTTAATTATTTCTTTCTGTCTACTAGTTTTGGGATTGGATTGTTCTTGTTTTTCTAGTTCTTTGAGGTGTAATATTAGGTTGTGTATTTGCAGACTTTCTGTTCTTTTTTTCAATCTTTTAATTTTTTTTAAAAAAATATTTAATTAAAAAATTTTTTTTGTTTTATTAAATCAATTGATTATACATACTTTTGGGTTCAATGTCACATATGTTGATCAAGTCAATATTACTAGTATATATATTGTTACAAATTGTACTTATTCTTTATACCCCTTTTCCAATCTCTCCCTATCCCCACTCCCTCCCCCCTCCAACTACTGATAACTCTAGATTTCTTCTCTCCCTCTGAAAGAGTAATGGTCACTCTGTTGAATTGTTGCCCAGATGATCTGTCAAATGCTGAGAAATGTGTTCAGGTGTTTGATTATTATCATATAGCAGATGCTTCTTCTGTCACTCTAGAATGGGTTTTGTGGAGAGAGACATCCTTTACTTTTCTTTGATCTCTGCTGGTGACTGTCCTTGTGTCAGTGCACTCCATTAGCTGGTGGATCGTCTGTGTGGTTGTTGTGATGTCTAGCCACTTTTCCTGCAGCCACAGTTACTGTGGTGGCTGTGGTGGGCCACCCACATGGAGGTAATGTTTTTGGCATGCTCCTTGGCGCTGGTGGTGTGCCAGCTTGGACGGGGGGTCAGGTCTCGGCTAGATGCCTCTGGACCCTGGGCGGGGCCCTGAGGCACTGGCAGTGTGCCTGGTTGTTGAGGGGAGGAATTCCGGTCTCTGGATCCATGCCTTGGGCCCCTGGGCGGGCCCCGAGGTGCTGGCTGTGTGCCTGGTTGTGGGTGGGGGAGTGTTCTCCTTGGCTCCATATCTCTGGCCCTTGGGTGGGCCCTGAGGCACTGGCAGAGTGCCTTGTTGTGGGTGGGCGTGGTCTGGTGTCCAGCTCCAAGCCTCAGGCCCCCAGGCGGGCCCCGAGACACTGTTGGTGTGCCTGGTTGTGGACAGGGGGTACGGTCCTCAGCTGTATACCTCAGGTCCCCTGGAGGTCCCTGAAGCACTTGTGGTCTGCTTGGGCTGGAACTAATTTTTTTGCCTTTGCTTATTTCTAAAATGGGGGAATTTCCTGTGGGAACTGGTACTTGAGCTGTGTGGTTGAGCTAAATTGCTGCTTAACTGCTGTTTTCCTAGGGAAGGCTTTTTGTGCAGCTTGGGGTTTAATGGTTGACTGTATAGGTACTTCTGGCTCTCCAGAGACCTGGTGCACCTGGGTTGTATAGAAACTCTGATCTGGGCCTGAGTCTTTTCATCAAACTGCACCCCATGCAATTCTGTATTCCTGACCAATCTCTGAGTGGTCTGGCACTGATTGGGGCAGATCAGCTGTCCTTACTGTGTGGGCCTGTTTCTCCTACCGCCCATGGGATGGGATGGGCTGTGTGTTGGTCCATTGTGATGGCTCACTGGCCTCTGAATGGTTCCTTTTTTTCAGTTGTTCTGGCTCCTTGCTCCTGTGTGGTCCATGGGAACCCTATCAATAGTCTGGCTGTCCTGGGGGCCACTAAGGCCCCTTTCTCTCCTGCCACTTCCAAGCAATTCCATCCAAGGGACACAGCAGCAGCTTCTGTCAGCTCCTGCTCCATGCGCTCAGCAGCTCCAACCTTAAAGTGGCTGCATCCCAAAGCGCTCTGCGCAGTGTTTTCTTTCTCTCATCGTGGCTTCTCCTGCCTTCATGAACTCTGTCGTGCTCTCCTCCTCTTCCCCTGAGCTCTAGTGGCCCCAACTTGGCTGTTGTTACATTTTTATAGTTGTAAATTGCTTGATTTGTGGGAGAGAGTGATGCTGCCATCTATTCCACCATCTCGACCAGAAAGCCCTAATTTTTTTTTTTTTCGTGACTGGTAATGGGATTGCAACCCTCGGTGTCGCGCCCGCACCGCGACCAGCAACGGGATCGCAACCCTTGGTGTCGCGCCTGCACTGCGCTCAACCAGTGAGCGGACCAGTCTCTATATGGGATCCGAACCCTCGGCGGGAGCGCCGCCGCCCTCCCAAGCACTGCACTCTACCTATTGCGCCACCGGGCCGGCCCATCCCTAATTTTTTTTAAAGCTCATCATGTGTCATTGTAGGGGAAGATAAGACTTATTGTTTTTTTGATGTAAGGACATATTGCTGTAAACTTCTCTCTTAGTACTGCTTTTGCAATATCTCATAGGTTTTGGTAAGTTGTACTTGTAATTTCACTTGTTTTGAGGGATTTTTTAAAAAATTTTATTTTATTTTATCAATATACAATGTGGTTGATTTTTGTGTCCCTTTACCGAATCCTCCATTCCGCCTCTCTTCCCCACTCCCTCTCATCAATCTCAAATCTGTTCGCTTGTCTTAACAACTTCAAGGAATTGTGATTGTTGTGTCTTCTTCTCACCCCCCTGTTTGTATATTTATTTATTTATTTTTTGTTCCCACAAATAAGTGGGGACATGTGATATTTCTCTTTCTGTGCCTGACTAGTTTTGCTTAATATAATTTTCTCTAAGTCCATTCATGTTGTTGCAAATGGTAGCATTTCTTTCTTTTTTATAGCAGAGTAGTATTCCATTGTGTAGATATACCACGTTTTCCATATCCACTCGCCTGATGATGTATATTTGGGCAGGTTCCAACTCTTAGCTATTGGAAATAGTACTGCAGTGAACACTGGAGTACAGGTATCCCTTTGACACGATGATTTCCATTCCTCTGGGTATATTCCCAGCAGTGGAATAGCTGGGTCATATGGTAGATCTATCTGCAATTGTTTGAGGAACCTCCATACCATTTTCCATAAAGGCTGCACCATTTTGCAGTCCCACCAACAATGTATGAGAGTTCCTTTTTCTTTGCAACCTCACCAGCATTTATCATTTACAGTCTTTTGGATATTAGCTATCCAGTGTATTGAGATGGTATTTCAGTGTGGTTTTGACTTGCATCTCCTGAATGCTGAGTGATGTTGAGTATTTTTCCATATGTCTGTTGGCCATTTGTATATCTTCCTTTGAGAAATGCCTAGTTAGCTCATTTGCCCATTTTTTAATTGGGTTACTTGTTTTTTTGCTGTAAAGTTGTTTGAGTTCCTTCTATATTCTGGATATTAATCCTTTGTCAGATGTATATTTTGCAAATATTTTCTGTCCCTCTGTTGGTTGTCTTTAACTCTTCTTTTGCTGTACACAAGCTTTTTAGTTTGATATAATCCCATTTGTTTATTTTTCCTTTGGTTGCCCATGCTTTTGGGTTTGTATTTTGTTTATTTTTCCTTTGGTTGCCCATGCTTTTGGGTTTGTATTCATGAAGTCTGTGCCCAATCCCACTTCCTGGAGTGTTTCCCCTATGTTTTCTTTAAGAAGTTTTATTGTTTCATGGTGTATATTTAATTCTTTAATCCATTTTTAGTTGATTTTGGTATATGGTGAGAGGTATGCATCTAGTTTCATTCTCTTGCATATGGATATCGAGTTTTTCCAGCACCCTTTGCTGAAGAGGCAGTCTCTTCCCTAGTGCATAGACTTGGTGCCTTTGTCAAAGATCAGATGGCTGTAGGTGTGTGGGTTGATTTCTGGATACTCTGTTCTATTCCATTGATCAGTGTGTCTGTTTTTATGCCAGTACTATGCTGTTTTGGTTATTATAGCTTTGTAGTATAGTTTAAAGTCAGGTTGTGTTATGCCTCCAGCTTTATTTTTTTTGCTCAGAATTGCTTTGGCTATGAGTGGTCTTCTGTTATTCCCTATAAATGTTAGGATAATTTTTTCCATTTCTGAGAAAAATGTCATTGGAATTTTGATGGGGATTGCATTGAATTTGTTTATCACTTTGGGTAGTATGGACATTTTCACAATGTTGGTTCTTCCAATCCAAGAGCATGGGATATCTTTCCATCTTCTTGTGTCCTCTTTAATTTTTCTCAGCAGTGGTTTGTAGTTCTCATTGTAGAGATTTTTCACATCTTTTGTTAACTCAATTCCTAAGTATTTTGTTTTTTTTGGTGGCTATTGTAAATGGGCACGCTTTCTTGATTTCTCTTTCTGCCTATTCACTATTGGAGTATAGCAATGCTACTGATTTTTGTGTGTTGATTTTGTATCCTGGTACTTTGCTGAAATCATTTATCAACCCTAAGAGTTTTTTTGTAGAGGCTTTAGGCTGTTTGATGTATAGGATCATGTCATCTTCAGAGAGGGACAGTTTGACTTCATCTTTTCCAATCTGGATGCCCTTTATTTCCTTCACTTCTCTGATTGTTCTGGCTAGTACTTCTACCACTATGTTGAATAGGAGTGGTGAGAGTGGGCATCCTTTTCTAGTTCCTGTTCTTTTTTTTTTTTTTTTTTTTTTTTTGTCTTTTTCCGTGTCCAGCAACGGATCGCAACCCTCAGTGTCGCCCCCGTACCGGACCGGGACCGGCAACGGGATCGCAACCCTCGGTGTTGCCCCCGCGCCTCGCTCAGCCAGTGAGCGGGAACCGGTCTGTATGTGGGATCCGAACCCTCGGCGGGAGCGCAGCCGCGCTTCCCAAGCGGCGCACTATAGCAATGCGCCACCGGGCCGGCCCTAGTTCCTGTTCTTAAGGGAAAAGCTTTCAGCTTTTTCCCGTTCAGGATGATATTGGCAGTGGGCTTATTATATATGGCTTTAATTATGTTGAGATACTTTCCATCTATACCTAACTTGTAGAGTCTTTATCATGAGCAAATGTTGAATTTTGTCAAATGCTATTTCAGCATCTATAGAGATGATAATATAGTTTTTATGTTTTATTTTATTGATGTGGTGTATCACATGTATTAATTTGTGTATGTCGAACCAACTTTGCATCCCTGGCATGAATCCCACTTGATCATGGTGTATAATTTTGTGTACGTGTTGCTGTATTCTCTTAGCTAGTATTTTACTGAGGATTTTTGCATCTGTATTCCTCAAGGATATTGGCCTGTAGTTTTCTTTTTTTGTTGTATCTTTGGTTTTGGTATCAGGGTGATGTTTGCTTCATAGAATGAGTTTGGGAGAATTGCCTCTGTTTCAGTCTTTTGGAATAGTCTGTAGAGAATTGGTATCAATTCCTCTTTGAAGGTTTGGTAGAATTCTGTAGTGAACCCATCTGGTCCTGGGCTTTTCTATGTTGGGAGCGTTCTGATAACAGCTTCAATCTCTTTTATTGTTATTGGTCTGTTCAGATTTTTTGCATCTTTTTGGCTCAGTTTTGGTAGTTTGTGTTTGTCCAGAAATTTATCCATTTCTTCCAGATTTTCAAATTTGTTGGCATATAGTTGTTTATGGTAGTCACTAATGATTTCTTGTATTTCTGAGGTATCATTTGTAATATCACCTTTTTCATTTCTAATTTTTGTTATTTGGGTCTTCTCTCTTCTTTTTTAGTTAGCCTTGCTAATGGTTTGTCAATTTTATTTATCTTTTCAAAAAACAAACTTTTCGATTCATTGATCTTTTGTATTGTTTTTTGGGTTTCCATTTCATTAAGTTCTGCTCTGATCTTAATAATTTCTTTCCATCTGCTAACTTTGGGTTTGGATTGTTCTTGTTTTTCTAGTTCTTTAAGGTGAAGTATTAGATTGTTCACTTGCCATCTTTCCATTCTTCTGAAGTAAGCATTTAATGTGCTAAATTTCCCCCTTAGTGCTGCTTTTGCAGTGTGCCACAGGTTTTGGTATGATGTATCATTATTTTCTTTCTTTTTTTTTTTTTTTTTAAAGATGACCGGTAAGGGGATCTCAACCCTTGGCTTGGTGTTGTCAGCACCACACTCAGCCAGTGAGCAAACCGGCCATCCCTATATAGGATCCAAACCCGTGGTCTTGGTGTTATCAGCACTGCACTCTACCGAGTGAGCCACGGGCCAGCCTGATGTATCATTATTTTCATTAGTTTCAACAAATTTTTAAATTTCCTGTTTATTTCTTTTTGGAACAATATGTAATTAAGTAGAATGCTGTTTAATTTCCATGTGTTTGTATAGTTTTAAGAAGTTCATTTGTTATCGATTTTTAATTTTAATCCATTGTGATCTGAAAAAATATATGGGATAATTCCAATTTTTAAAAATTTGTTGAGACTTGATTTGTGACCTAACATGTGATCTATCCTGGACAATGTTCCATGTGCTGATGAAAAGAATGAATATTCTGAGGTTATTGGATGGAATGTTCTGTAGGTATCTGCCAAGTCCAATTAGTCTAAAGTGTTGTTTAGATCTTGTGTTTCTCTGCTGATTCTTTGCCTAGATGATCTGTCCAATATTGACCCGAGTCCCCTGCTATTATAGTATTAGTGTCTATCTCATTCTTTAGGTCTACTAGTGTTTGCTTTATAAATCTGGCTGCTCCGACATTGGGTGCGTACATATTTGTGATTCTTATGTCTTCTTGATGGATCAATCCTTTTATCATTATATAGTAGCAGTCTTTATCTTTTTATGGTTTTTAGTTTAAAGTCTGTTTTATCAGATATAATAATAGCTACTCCAGCTCGTTTTTCATTTCTGTTTGCATGGTATATGTTTTTCCATCCTTTCACTCTTAGTCTATATGAGTCTTTACAGGTGAGGTGAGTCTCTTGAAGGCAGCATATAGTTGGGTCCACCTTTTTAATCCAGTCAGTCAGTCTGTGTCTTTTGAGTAGGGAATTTAATCCTTTTACGTTAAGAGTTGTTATTGAAAAGTGTTGATTTACACCTAGCATTTTATTGATTTTCCTTTGGATGTCTTAAGTGTCTTTTGTTCCTTTCTTTCTGATTTACTGTTTGTCTTCTGTATTTGTTGGTATCTTGGGGTGCTAAACTTTTTTTTTACTCTTCATTGTTAGCATTTTTATTTTACTAGTGGGTTTTGATTTTTCCTCAGTTTTTATGGCAGTGGTGGTGATTTTTCTTTTTCTTTTCTTTTTTTTTTATAAAGATGACTGGTAAGGGGATCTTAACTCTTGACTTGGTGTTGTCAGCACCACGCTCTCCCAAGTGAGCTAACCGGCCATCCCTATGTAGAGATCTGAACCCGTGGCTTTGGTGTTATCAGCACCACACTCTCCCAAGTGAGCCATGGGCCGGCCCTGTGGTGGTGACTTTTCAGGTACCAAACCCAGTACTCCCTTGAGAATTTCTTATAAGGGTGGTTGTGTGGTAGTGAACTCCCAAAGTTTTTGTTTGTCTGAGAAATATACTATTTGCCCTTCATTTCAGAAGGATGGCCTTGCTGGGTAAAGTATTTTTGGCTGGCAATCTCTGTCTTTTAGTATTTTCCATATATCATCCCATTCATTTCTGGTTTTTAGGGTTTGTGATGAAAAGTCTGATGTTATTCTGATTGGGGCTCCCTTATAGGTGAGTTGATGCTTCTCTCTTGCAGCTTTTAAGATTCTTTCTTTGTCTTTGAATTTTGCCAGTTTGACTATAACATGTCTTGGAGAGAACCTTTTTGGGTTGAATATGTTTGGGGATCTTTGAGCTTCCTGAATCCGAAGATCTGTGTCCTTCCCTGTACCTGGGAAGTTTTCTGCCACTATTTTGTTGAATATGTTTTCAATGCAATTTCCTTTTTCCTCCTCTTCTGGAATACCCATGATTTGGATATTTGAGCGCTTAAGATTGTCTGTTATCTCTCTTAGATTTTCTTCAATGTTTTTAATTCTTTTTTCTTTTTTTTTGTCCGCCTGTGTTATTTCAAAGAACCCATCTTCAAGGTCAGAAATTCTCTTCTGCTTCTTCTAGCCTGCTGGTTAAATTCTGTTGTGTTTTTTATTTCATTGAATGAATTCTTCAGCTCTGCAAGCTCTGCTACATTCTTTTCAGGGCATTGATTTCCTTGTACATTTCTTGTTTCAGGTCCTGTATACTTTTCCTCATTTCGTCATGTTGTCTATCTGAGGTTTCTTGTATCTCATTTAGTTTCCTTAGAATTACCACTTGAAATTTCTTGTCAGTCACTTCAAAGACTTCCTGTTCTATAGGATCTAGAGTTTGAGAGTTATTATTACCCTTTGGTGGTGTACTTTCTTGATTTTTCATATTTCTGGTGTCTTTCCTGTAGTGTTTAGTCATTGTGGCAGGGGATTTCACGGTCCACTTGTTCAACCCTATTGTCTGGCTAGGATCTTGCTGGGACTGCCAATATGGCATGGCTGCCTCGGTGCCTGTGGGTGGGAGGCTTGGGTCTCTCTGGTCGATGTTGTAGCCTTTTGCTCTGACCATGATTGTATATGTGATCCATTGTTGATCAAAACATCGTTATATGGCACATGACTGTACTAGAATTGGCTCAGCTGGTTATGTGCCTATCCCTGTGCTTGATGGAGGCTAAGATTAGTTAGGGGGAGGTACAGAGTCGGAATTGTGTGAGGTACACAAAAATAATAGCTGCTACAAGCCTCTATTGCTCTAGAAGTTTGGGTCCCCATTTCAGCTACATTCTAGACATCTTCTCTTAGATTTTCAATAAGAGCCTCAAACTCTGATTTCTTTTCTCATCTAACTATATTCCCTTAACAGCGGTGCCCCAACCTTACTTGCCTTCCAGGTCATTAAAGGCACAGAACTCACCATGCCTCAGGATCTCTCAGGGACCCTCAGGCTGAAATGTTCTTTTTTGCCTTTTGCTCGTTTACCTATTAGCATATGCTAAAAATGACTCCATAGTTTCTAGACTGCGTATTGGCAATATGTTGCTGCTGTTAATCCGAACATGAAATACAGAAGCAGCAGGTTTGAGAGGAAAGATTCAATTTCACTTTACACCTCAACTTTTGAGGTGTGAACAGAAACCCCAATAGCCCCATCTTCTCTTCACAATTGCAAATAGTTTTCTAAGAAGGGAGAGTGTACTGAGTGGAGTAACGGGAAGATTCACAGATAAGTTAAGACTGGACAAGGTTTTGAAGATTGGGTGAATCAGAGGAGGGGCGAGGGCATTGGAGATAGCTAAAACCACACTGGTGGCTAGATGTCTTGATAGGAAGGACTGTAAAGTCCATAGTTAGGGATGCAGTAAGAAAAAAAGAGTGTGGTGCTGATAACATCAAGGTCCGAGGATTGATTCCTGTACCAGTTAGTGGCCAAAAAAAAAAAAAAAAAACCCAGTAAAGAAGATAGAAGATAAAAAGCCGTTATAGATAGAATAAACAGTGATATGATAGAGGATATAAAGATAAAGTCAAAGAATAAGGATTACTTAAACATATGATAATTTTGAAGAATAATATAAATTTTAACAAAATTAAGTGTGTCATTTAAGAATAATGACCTCTGCTGTACTACCTCCATCCAGAACAAGTGACTAAGCAGAATCTAAAATAAGAGGAAGATTTTGTTCATATAACAACCTCAGGGGTTTTATATGTGACATTTGATCCCTTCCAAAAGTAACAACCTGTAATCAAGGTGGTACTTATAGTAGAAAGATGACTGGATTGAGTACCAAGAGCCATGAGATTTCTCATACAACTATGAGCAAATTATTCCTAACTTGTTTTTCTCAAATGAAGTTGACCCCTCATCTGCATATAAAACAAGATTGATGTGCCAGATTTGATGATGTATACAAATACACATTGAAAATTATGAAACACCATTTAAATGTAAGGTATAAAGATAATTATGCCCTTGGTAAATGAGTATATACTTCTGAATTTTGCTGGATATAGAATCATATGCTATTAGCTTTGTGCCAGTGAATTCTTGTCAAAAGAAAATAAGCATTAAAGAATTACTGATGTATAAGCTATGTTAATAATTTTGAGCAACAGGACGTCAGTAATGCAGGGAATGGGGTGATGAGAT
Organism: Galeopterus variegatus; assembly: GCF_000696425.1. Lineage (NCBI taxonomy): Eukaryota > Metazoa > Chordata > Mammalia > Dermoptera > Cynocephalidae > Galeopterus > Galeopterus variegatus. The sequence goes on along the minus strand of NW_007731063.1, from coordinate 154,059 downwards.
ATGTCATTATTTGTGTTTTAAGAAGAGCACTTTGGGGCTGGCCCGTGGCTCACTTGGGAGAGTGCGGTGCTGATAACATCAAGGCCGTGGGTTCGGATCCTTAAAAAAAAAAAAAGCACTTTGACTATAATATGGAATTTGGCGAGCAGTGGTAGATTCAGAAAGCCATTTATGCTTTTGGAGTAGATATTGTAGCTTGGATGGGGTGGTGATGGAGTAGGAGGCGTGAAGAGAGCTGTTTAAGAAGACATAGGGATTGGTGATAGATTTACTGTTATAGGGAAGAAAGTGGTTCTTGGCTTTGTCAATAGGATAGATAGTGATGCGATTCACCAAAATAAGGAACCCTGGAGGATTCACCAGCAGATACTAATTGAAGCAATGGGTGGAATAAGATCATTTAGAGGAGAGTATATGGTGAGAAGAGAAGGAGTTTAAGAATTAGTTTTGAGTAACCCCAGTATTTAGAGATTAGGTTGAAAAGGATGAGTCAGCAGAGAAAATGTTGGAGTGACTAAAGAGATTGAAGAATAATTAAAAGAGGGTTATCCCTGGAAAGCCAAGGGAAAGTATTTTAAGGAGGAAATGATGAGAATTGGTTATAGCTGCTGAGTAGTCTAATGAGATGTGTTTGAAAAATATCTTGGATTTAACAACTTGGAGATTATTGGTGACCATAGCAAAAGTCTCTTGGGAGGAGTGTTTGGGGCAGAAACCATTATGAAATGGGTTTGGGGTAGATATGAGATGAAAAAAATAGAGATTTCTGCTGTAAATACTCAATCAAGAAATTTAGATTCTTTTTTTTTTTTTGGTAGCTGGCGGGTACGGGGATCTGAACCCATGACCTCAGTGCTCTAACTAATCGGCCAGCCCAAAAAATATAGACTCTAGAAGGAGAGGAGAGAGATTAAATCAAATAAAGGGAAAGGGATATTGATTGCTCATTATGTTTGTGAGATTAATCTATGTTACAGTGTGTAGTAATAATTCATTATTTTTCTGTGCTGACTGGTATTCCATTGTATCATATACCACTGTGTTTGTCTATTCTGTTGATGGACATTTGGGTTGTTTCCAACTTTTAGCTATCTACAAATAATGCTACTGTGAATATTCTTGTGCATGTCTCTAGGTGTAAATATGGTCACACTTCTAATGAGTATATACCTAGAGTAGAACTACTTGGTCAAAGTATATGAATATCTTCAACTTGAGTACATATTACAAACAGTACCAAACTGTTTTCTAAAGTGATTTTACTGATTTCACATTCACCAGCAGTGAATAAGCAACTTCTTTGTTGCACATACTGCCAGCAGTTGGTTTTGTCATTGTGGTTTTAATTAATGGTTCCCTGATTACAAATGATGTTGAGCCCCTTTCATATTTATTGATTATTTGAATATCCTTTTTTATAAAGTGCTTTTTCATTTCTCTTGCCTGTTTTTCTAATGACTTGCTCATCTTTTTTATATTGATTTTTAATTACGTGTTCTGGGTGAATCCTTGTGGGGTTGTATTTTTTGTAAATCTCTTCTTCTACACTGTGGCTTACGTTTTCAGGCTTTTGATAGGGGTGGCTCAGAAGTTCTTCATTTTACTATAATAAAAAATGTAGTAGAACTTGCCAGTCTTTTACACTGAGATTTTTTTGTGTGTCATGTTAAGAAGTCTTTCCCAGCAGGCCAGTTAGTTCACTTGGGAGAGTGTGGTGCTGGTAACATCAAGGTCACAGGTTTAGATCCCTGTACCAGCCAGCCACAGAAAAAAAAAGAAAAGTCTTTCCCTATACTGGGGTCATGAAAATGCTTTTTTATATTATAACTTACTTTTGTCATTTATACCTAAAATCCCCGGTACTGAATTACATAAAACGTTTTTTTAGAGGTAGGAGATACTTGAACATGTTTAAATGCTCCTCAAAGATATCAAGTAGAGAGAGAAGAATTGAATATATAGGAAAGGGCTGATTAGAAAAACAGTCCTGAGAAGGTGGGAGAGGATGGGATCCAAAGCTCAGTTGGGTTTGCTTTAGACAGAAGGAAAGATGACTGTGATAGGATGGAATGAGAGGAGGATGGCATGGATGCAGGTAGGTCTTTGGCAGCAGTGAGTTTCTAGTTTACCTGTGCAGTAGGAGATATCTGCTGAGTGAGGAGAGATTGGATGGGAGCAGGGCTTGGAGAAGGTTTAAGAAAGGCACTGAAGAAACTATGGAATAAGTTCCAGAAAATAAAGTAAATTTGTTGTGCAGTTGTTTTTTTTTTTTTCCACATCAGCAACTTTTATTATCAATCACAATTTCATAAAAAAAGGAACATAGCAAACGGGTTAGCGTTCCACCAAAAAAAAAAAAAAATCAGGTTGTGTACCTTGCTATATTATATCTGGCAGCAGGGTTCTCCCCACATCAGGCAGAGCATCTGTACTTGTCTGATGCCCCTTTGCAGATGCAGCCCCGGGCGCACTTAGTGCAGCCCAATGGGCCCCAGGAGCAGCAGCTGTTGCAGGAGGTGTATTTGCATTCTTTGCATTTACAGGAGCCAGCCCAAGTTCAGGAGCCATCTGTGGCACAGGAGCAGTTGGGGTCCATTCTGAGCCGAGGTGAAGCTGGAGATACAAGCAGGAGTTGAAGAGGCAGTTGGGTGGAGGAAAGTGTGGTTTGTTGTGCAGTTTTGAGGGTCTAGTTGAGGTTTGTGGAGATGAATTAATTTATGGTGGTGCCAGTTCTGTTCTGTTGCTTGATTTTTGTCTAGCAGTATACTTTATTGTTATAGAACATTTGAGGGTCCTTCAAAAATTTCATGGAAAGACTCATATTATCTTTTAATTCTGTTTTCTCATAAACTTTTTGAAGTACCCTTTTACTAGCATACTGGGTAGTTGGGTTCATCTAGGATTGAGATTTTGCTATTTGGGTGTCATGCAAAGATCCCACAAAAAGGGACAAGAGAATTTAGAACTTATTTTTTTTTCTGCTTTGGTTTCGGCGGCTGGCCAGTACAGGGATCTAACCCTGGACCTTGGTGTTATAAGCACCGTGCTCTAAACAACTGAGCTAAGTGGCCAGCCCAGAATTTAGATTACTGACAGAAAATTTCTGAGATAATTTATCAAATCTGGGAAAATATTGTTAGTTGGTCCTAAAAAGTAGTGGTGCAGAAGCGTCAGTGGCCTGAAGATCCTCATGAAGTCAAACAATAAATTATAATGAAAATGGTTGAGCAAACTTGCTGGAGGAGGAGGTTGTAATCTTAGAATGGAATGCTTGCAGGTTGGCTAGATAGCTCATTTGGAAGAGTATGGTACCGAAAACACTAAGGTCAATAGTTTAGATCCCTGTCGGTGGTAGGTAACAAAAAACAAAGCAAACAACAGAATGCTTGAATTAGTGATTTTTTTTTTTTTTTTTTTTTAAAAAGATGACCGGTAAGGGGATCTCAACCCTTGGCTTGGTGTTGTCAGCACCACGCTCAGCCAGTGAGCAAACCGGCCATCCCTATATAGGACCCGAACCCGTGGCCTTGGTGTTATTACCCTGCAAGATTTTTTTTTTTAAAGATGACCGATAAGGGGATCATAACCCTTGACTTGGTGTTGTCAGCACCACACTCTCCAAATGAGCTAACCGGCCATCCCTATATAGGGATCCGAACCCGTGGCCTTGGTGTTATCAGCACCGCACTCTACCGAGTGAGCCACAGGCCGGCCTGAATTAGTGATTTTTGAGGTGGAGTCTTGTTTACTATAAAATTCTTTATAGTATCAATTATATAACAGATACTTAATATTTACTGGTGTGAACTGGAAAAGTTGATTACTCAGTACATATAATTATTTTGTAATGGGCCATATACCCAGTTTCTTGAGACAAACCAGAATTTATTTCCTATATCAGGAACATATTTTTTCTTCCATTGCTAAATTTACAAATAGTATAAATTGATTATACTTCATATCTATATTTAATTTATTTTGGCATTGTTGTTTTTCATTTTTGTTTATCATTTACTGATGGTTTTGTTCCTGATGTTCATGTTTCCTGGTTTCCTCGCCCGAGGAAACCAGGATTTGACTTTTAAAACCTTATTTGTGCTGATAATTGTAGGTATAGTTGATCCTCAAACAACATAGCTTTGAACTATGTGGGTTCACATTGTAGATTTTTTTTCAATAAACACTGTAAATCTATTTTCCTTATGATTTTCTTAGTAACATTTTATCTTTTCTAGCTTTCTTTATTGTGAGAATACAGTATATAGTACATTTAACATACAAAATATGTGCTAATCAACTGTTTATGTTATTGATAAGAGTGATGGGGTGTCAAAGGCATGGGAGGGCAGTGCTTTTCCCCTTTGTTGTTCAAGGATCAACTTTACTCTGTTTAAAAAAAAACCAACTAGTTTTATAATTTCAGCTTCTTGTTCATTTTCTTTTAAATGGTATCTCCCATTTACTTCTGCTTGGCTTTCAAATTGAAAAAACAATTTAAACAATTGTTATGCTAATGGCATCAAAGAAGTGCAGTCATTTTCTTGATTGACATTGTATCTTTAAAATTCTTTTCTCTGTTACTTAATTCCAATGCAGATACATCAAGAAATTTGGAATTTCATGAAATACATAGCACTGGGAATGAACCACCATTGCTGGTTATGATTGGCTACAGTGATGGAATGCAGGTCTGGAGCATCCCTGTAAGTATGAAGGTGGTTGAATCCCTAAAACATAATACTTTCTAGCATGCTAGCTGATGTGAAATCTGGAGATACTTTTATTAATGTCTCATCTATTTATTTCACAAGCAATTACTTAGAGACTGCTATGTGTACAGGACTATACAAGGCACTGAGAATGAGGGGCAAGTGGCAAATCAAAGATGCTCTAAATGACTAGTAAAGTGAGTTAGGAATCGTGTAAATTGCATTACATGCAAGTCTCATGTTTCTTCATGGTAACCCTATTAACTAGGTATTGTTATTATTCCCATTTTACAGAAAAGTAAACTGAGGCTAACAGAAGGTTTTTCTTTTTTAAAATGAGCAATTATTAACACCATATTAATGTTTTGAATCATTTAAAACATTCATGTACAAAATTCAAGAGGTACAAAAGGGTAAAAATATTCCTCCCATTCTTGTCCTCCATTTCCCACACCTTGACACAATCTGGATTTCTAGTTTCTTATGTATTTTTACAGCTGTATTTTATGCAAATAAAAACATGTATAAATATATTTCTTCCACCCTTCATCTGTACTTTGCTGTATTTTACTTCCTAATGTGGATATTCAGACAGGTTCTTCATTGACTTTCATAGCTGCATAATACTTCTGTTCTTTGGATTTTCCCTAATTAGTTGATGAAAACCTTTTTTTTTTTTTTTTTAGTATGAAAAACAATGATGTAATGAATGAATTTGAACAAAGGATATTTTATGTCTGTGTATCTGTATAGGATAAATTCCTTCCAGTGGAATTATTGGGTTAAAGGCTAAGTGCACTTGTAATTTTGGTAAATGTTTTACATTGCAAAATATTGGCCCTACTTTGCCGATTGGGTCCTATGTGTGCCTCCTTGGGGTGACCAAAAATAAAACGTCCTAGGGCTGGTGGAATAGTTGGTTGGTCAGAGCTTGATGCTGATAACACCAATGTCCAGGGCTCAATCCCTGTATGTGCCAGCCACCCAAAAAAAAAAAAAAATTTTTTTTTAACAAAAATAAAATGTCCTAATCTTTTAGGCATGGAAATGGCACAGCTCAGTGAGGTGTAGTAAGGACTGGGTATTTTGGCTTGTTTCACTTATTTTCCATTGTTTGGCATGGCCTAGATATCATCTCTGTCCTGTAGATGGGTGGACTTCTCTTGTGGTTCTTTTGCAACTAGAGGCTCTGGGAGTATAGAATTTAAATTTGTACCTTTAATAAATGTGTCCACCCAGCTTGTTTGAAGCCCCCTAAAAATGTCTGTGTGTGTGTGTGTGTGTGTTTGAGCCAGAATTTTTTTTCCTTTTTTTTTTTTTCCCTTTCCTTTGGGTAATATGGTTACTTCTTAAAAGATTTGTAAGGAAACATTTACGGGGATACTGCAGAAAGTTTGTGAAAAAATAGAATTAAAAGGTAATAGGAATCTTTCCATGAACTTTTTGAAGTACCCCTGTATTTACCCCAGATTTAATGGAAGTCAGGATGTTCTTGAGTGCAGAATTTGGCCTTAGTGTCATGGGGTGTTTTTTTGTTTGTTTTTTTAAAGATGACTGGTAAGGGGATCTTAACCCTTGACTTGGTGTTGTCAGCACCACGCTCAGCCAGTGAGCCAACCGGCCATCCTTATATAGGATCCGAACCCGTGGCCTTGGTGTTACCAGCAGCACACTCTCCCGAGTGAGCCACAGGCCGGCCCTGTGTCACAGGATTATTAAGTAACAAATACATCGACTTTATAATTGCTTAACATTCTAAGTTAACAAATTGTTCATTCTTCGATAAATCACTTGTGATGAACTTTAGTCTCTCATTCTAATCATGTAATTATTATATTATTAAGTGTTTAGGATTTGGGGTTTAGTTTTTCTGTTTTTAACAGTTTGGCTCAACTGGCTGCTCTGAAAAGCCATCTTTGCATTGTTCTGGGGTCTGGCTCTGGACTTGCCACAACCACCTTCTCCGTCGCCGCGGACTCTGGCAGCTCTATCGCTGGAGTTCCCGATCTCTCTCTTTTTTTTCAGTCCGTTACATCGGGTCCCCGGTGTGCCTCACCATGTCAGACGCAGCCGTGGACACCAGCTCCGAGATCGCCACCAAGGACTTAAGGAGAAGAAGGAAGTTGTGAAGGAGGCGGAGAGGGGAAGAGACGCCCCAGCTAATGGGAACGCTCATGAGGAAAATGGGGAGCAGGAGGCTGACAATGAGGTAGACGAAGAAGAGGAGGAAGGTGGGGAGGAAGAGGAGGAGGAGGAAGGCGATGGTGAGGAAGAGGATGGAGATGAAGATGAGGAGGACGACGACGTTGACACCAAGAAGCAGAAGACCGATGAGGATGCCTAGACAGCAAAAAAGGAAAAGTTAAACTTAAAAAAAAGAAAGGCCTCCATGACCTATTCACCCTCCCTTTCCGCTCTTAGAACCTAAACTTGGTCACCTTCCAGTAGAGAGCGCCGCCCACCCGCCCCGCCCGGGCAGCGCCACCAGCAGACGACAGGCGCGCTCCACCACCAGCCAAACCACGGAGGGAGAAAAGAACCAAAACGTCCAAGGCCCTGCTTTTCTTCTTAAAAGTACTTTACAAAGGAAAATTTGTTTGCATTTTTAATTTACATTTTATATTTTTGTGCATAATGTTAGGGGTCAGCCACTTTTACGGATCTCGGATGACCAAACCATCCCTCGGAGCGTTCTCTGACCTACTGGGTTTTTTTCCTCCCCTGTTGCAAATTTTCTGACTTTACTTGGTGTGACCATGTTCATTATAATCTCAAAGGAGAAAAAAAAAAAAAAAACCTTGTAAAACAAAAAAGCAAAAACAACAACAAAACAATCTTATTCCGAATATTCCAGTAACGTTTTTGTGTATGTACTTAGCTGTTCTATAAGTAGTTGGTTTGTATGAAATGGTTAAAAAGGCAAAAGATAAAAGGTTTCTTTTTTTCCTTTTTTAGTCTGTGAAGTTGCTGTTTTTTTTTTTGGCCTGTTTGATGTACGTGTGAAACAATGTTGTCCAACAATAAAACTGGAATTTTACTTTATTTTATTTTATTTTTATTTATTTATTTTTTGTCTTTTTCCGTGTCCGGCAACGGATCGCAACCCTCAGTGTCGCCCCCGTACCGGACCGGGACCGGCAACGGGATCGCAACCTTTGGTGTTGCTCCCGCACCTCGCTCAGCCAGTGAGCGGGAACCGGTCTGTATGTGGGATCCGAACCCTCGGGCGGGAGCGCCGCCGCGCTTCCCAAGCGGCGCACTATCCAGTGCGCCACCGGGCCGGCCCTGGAATTTTATTTTGCTGAGTTGTTCTAACAACAACAAAAAAGGCTTGGCTTTATCTTGAAGAGGTAGAAGAATCCTGCTGTTATGTCATGGAATTCAAAGTATTCTTTCTCTTTTGCCTTTTGGGATGTATAGTTGATACTTTTCAAGCCACCGCAATGTTCTTTGTAATTTAAGTATCATGCCAAAGCAGTTAAAGTCTGGCAATGTTTTTTTTCCCTTACCAAGAGAAATAGTTCTAGGTTGTGATCAGATGAAAGGATTTTGTAAACGTAACTTTTTCTTATTAATAGAGACTTCATTTTGCTCCATTATGCTGTTTGTTGGCAGAATTGAAGGCAAGGGGAAGGTGCAATTTTAGCAAGAAGGTTGAGCCTTGTGTGATTAGGGGTGTTGACTGGATTCCTTTGGTGGTACTCAGGATGCTTTAACTGCTCACTTGTTTTGGTTGTAATTAGACGTATGACTTCTAATATTTTTAAAGTTAACTTGTGTTTATCTCTGAATAATTTAAAGGTCTTTATTTGTCCTTAAGCCCAGATTGAGAAGCTCGAATAATCTTTTCTTGATGGAATTTCTTTTCTTTATGGAACTTCTTTTCTTTTCCTTTTTGGTGGTTGGCCACTGTGGGGATATGAACGCTTGACCTTGGTGTAACCAACACCTCTCTCTAAGTGAACTAACTAGCTAGCCCTCTTAATGGAGTTTTCTTTGACTAGTTGTGTGCTGTTGTAGTATATCCCTGTGAGTATTGTTTCAAGAATTAGGAGGCAGTCTAGCCAAATAAGCTGCTTCTTTTCCATTCATTGGGCTCTCAGTATGGTCAAAGAGGTTTATATACACTTATGCCATCTAATGTATACTGCAAGGTAGAAGTTACTCTATTTTACAGGTGGTAAGGTCACACTGCTTGTAAGAGGTGGAATTGGAATTCAAACCTAGTTCTATCTGATTTCAGATTCAAAGCCCATGACTTAAGAGTTGTATTTCACTTCCAAAATGTGATACCAAAAGATATGCCATGCAAACAGTTTGGTAGATTAGTCTTAGTTCTCATTTGTAAAAGCTTAGGATGTACTTTCAAATACTTATAATTATCTTTTATAGACTACTGTGACTGCTAGCCGATACTCTATCTAAACCCTTCTGAAATTTATCACCAGTCATTTATTCAGTAACATATGCAAGACAATGGGGAGCTTATGTTGGCCAACCTAGAAAATAAATGGCTTTAATGGACCTTTGCAGACTGTAAATCATATTTGCTTTTTTTTTTTAAAGATGACTGGTAAGGAGATCTTAACCCTTGACTTGATGTTGTCAGCAACAGGCTTTCCCAAGTGAGCTAACCGGCCATCCCTATATAGGGATCCGAACCCGTGGCCTTGGACCAGCCCTCATATTTGTTTTTGAGTTAAGTGAGGGTGGGCAAAAAGTCAACCCCTGTCCAAACCAAAATAGTTCAGTTTTTGCTTCTAATATATGTGCACAGGTCTCCCTTTTGTTGATTTTATATAAAAGCCCCACCTGTAAAAGTCTCAGATTAAGAAAGTAAACATATACTGGTTAAACATTTTAAAAATTGTCTATTTATGAACTATACTAATATGTATGGAGCTTAGATGATGTCTATGAATATAATTAGAGTTAGCTCAAAAGCAAAACTGTGCAGAAGTAGTTTCTCTATTGCCTATATCTACCACTTTGTGTATGAGATGGCTGCCGGAAAACACCAGCTTTCCTATCTGATATAACATAGAAAGAATAATTGTTTGTTATCTTGGTGTTTTAGGTAAACAAGCCTTTTTTCCACCTAACAATGTTATTGCCTTTTTTGTGATATAAGCTCTCCTGCTTAAATTCTTATTTAAAAAAAAATCAAAGTTACACACGTACGTAGATTAAAAACCAAAGAGTTTTATGAGATTCACATGGGGAATAAAACAGTTCCATACTTCTTTTTAACTCAGTTCTATTAGCCTTTGTTATCTTAGTATTTATTTTAGTTATTTTACAATATTGAACTTGATTTTTTTTTCTTCTAGTCTTAGACTTGATTTATTTATTTATTTATTTTTAAAGATGACCGGTAAGGGGATCTTAACCCTTGACTTGGTGTTGTCAGCACCATGCTCACCCAGTGAGCTAACCGGTCATCCCTATATGGGATCCGAACCCATGGCCTTGGCGTTATCAGAACCACACTCACCCGAGTGAGCCACGGGCTGGCCCCAGTCTTAGACTTGATTGATTTGGTGCCATGAATTATGAGGATTTAAATGGTGTTCATTTATTCAACAAAGGTCTAGGATATACAGTGGTGAGCAGAAGAGATATAGTCTTTGCTGTCATGGAGCCTTGGAGGAGAGACAGATTTAAATAAAATAATATACGACTTAATTTATGATTTCAAGAAAGCATAAGAGAGTATGATAAACAGGTGGCATCTGAAATAAAGAATAATGGGGGCTAACTGGTTAGCTCAGTTGGTTAAAAAGTGGTGCTGATAACACTGAGATTCAGGGTTTGATCCCCGTACTGACTAGCCACCAAAATTAAAAAAAAAAAAAGGTCTGTCTAGGTAGCTCAGTTGGTTAGAGCACACATTGTTGATAACAAGGTTGACAGTTCAGATCTCCACACCAGCCAGCTGTCAAAAAACAACCCCCAAAAAACCCACACAAAAAAGAATAAGGTTTAGTCAGGGTAAGATTGAAACAGCAAACACAGTCAGAGGCTGTAAGGTGGACATTGATTTAGATTTCTTAATTTTTCTACTTAAAGAATATTGAGATAATTATCTTATGCTCATGTAATTTGGAGAGATCAATAGAAGTAAGGCTCTTGATAGATCTGCCAAATTGCATTCTCGTAAAGCCATGTCATTTATTCTTACCCCATTCATTTATTAATTCATTTACTTAGCAAAGATTTTTCTGATTACCTGTCACGTGCCCGACTGCATTGAAGGTGCTGGGAAAACAACAGTGAGCAAAGCAAAGTCATTCTTGTGGAATTTCCATTTTAGGTAGATGAGTTGGAGGGTGGGGCAGATAGATAATAAGCTAATATGTTCCCTGTTAGATGGTGAAGTGTTATGGTAGGGTGGTTGTGTTGCTGTGGCTTGCTGTTTTATATAGGGTGGTCTTGGAAAGTCCCTCAATGGCCCAGTTGAGCTGAGCTATGGAGGAGTGATCCATATGAATATTTGAGGGAGGAGCTTTACAAGCCAGTACAAACACTCTGTGGTGGGAATATGTTTCCTGTATTGAGGAACAGCAAAGAGGTACTTTAGTTGGAGCTGGGTGGGCAGGTTGAAGAAGAAGAGATTACCTCTAAGAGGTAGCTGTGGGCTAGGGCTTTGTTAACCATTGTAAGAACATCTAAAACTTCAAATATAGGGCCAGTTTAAAGCAATTTTACCGTGAAAACACATATACCCAATCCCTAGATTGTACCATTAAAATTTTACTTGCTTTATCTCATACCCATCTCTCTGTCTTACTCAATGCACTTCAAAGTAAATGTAAACATTGGGGAATTTTGAACAGATGTAGATAGTGATATTGCTTCTAAGAATAAGAATGGTATGTGAGGAGCAGATTTGGGTGGGAAGATAGCGAGTTAAGTTTAAATGTGTGGACCATTGACTGTTGCTGGTCTATGAACTGGTTATAGTGAACTGTCTGATACTGGTTGCAACAAGGTTTGTAGAAAAATGAAAGTAAGTTTTTAGAAATCTATAGCTATTTGCCAGTGCACATCATCCAAACATGTATTTGTAGTTTACAGAAGTATATGTGCCAGACTGGGAATTAAAAAAATATTTTTTAAAGTCATTGGTTCTTTATCATAGATGGTTTGAAAAGTTCTATCAACAGTGCGTCCAGTTGGAGGAGGACTTGTTTATGACAATGTGTATGTTTTAGATAATGTGCTATCATTTATTATTTTATTTAACACAAATAACATTTCTTTCTTTCTTTTTTTTTTTTTTAAAGATGACCGGTAAGGGGATCTTAACCCTTGACTTGGTGTTGTCAGCACCACGCTCAGCCAGTGAGCGAACCGGCCATCCCTATATGGGATCCGAACCCGGGGCCTTGGTGTTATCAGCACCGCACTCTACCGAGTGAGCCACGGGCCGGCCCCACAAATAACATTTCTATGATTATTTTAGGAGTTATATGTTCTTAGTGGGTATGGGAATAGGATATAGAATTTTAAGGGAGGAGATTTGGATTGCAGGATGACAAGTTGGACTTAATTTTTCAGCCAATATGGACTCAGTGAAAATCTTTTAGTAATAGTTATATTCCAAAAGCTGTATTTAATAAAGATTGGTTTTTTGTTTGTTTGTGTTTTTTGGCGGCTGGCCAGTATGGGTATCCAAACCCTTGACCTTGGTGTTATAAGATAATAAGATTGATCTTGCGGTGCATTGGAATGAATAGAAGATAAGGAGAAAAGAAATGGTTACGAGGCCAGTTAGGAGTCAGTTTCAACATTGTCTAAATGTTAAATGTTGAGAGGCTGAGCTAAGTTTGTTGTAAGAGGATTACAAAAAACCTTGGTAAGCATTAAGACATTTGATAAGCAGTAAGACATTTAGAAGAGAAGAAAAAGTTATAGATGCCTCCAAGGTTTTGACCTGGGGACTGGTGCTGCCTGGTGTGTTAGATGGCGTAGTTCTAGAAAAAATGGAATTTGATTATGAGACTTAATGCTTACATTATGATAAAAATTATGTAAAGCAAATATTATATTGTATAGCCTATTCTCTTATAAGTAATAAGGGATTTTCTTTTAAAATTTTCAATGGATAGAAAAACCCAAGGGTAGTACATTTGTAAAAGTCGTCTGATATTTTTCCATACTTTTTTGCTGTATATTTAAGTGGCAACTTAGTCTTCTTATTTTCTTTTTTGGTGTCTGGTTGGTAAGGAGATCCAAGTGAGCTAACCAGTCAGCCCCTTTCATCTTCTTTTGAAATGCTTAATATTTAAAAAAAAATCTTGAAAATGCATTTATAGTGTTTTCTTGGAACTTTCTATATACAGGTTGAGCATCCCAAATCTAAAAATCTGAAATCCAAAATGCTCCAAAATTCAATGCTCTAAAAACTCAAATTTTTGAGTGCTGACATGACGCCACAGTTGTAAAATTCTACACCTGACCTCATGCGATGGGTCATGTATTTCATGCACAAAATTATTAAAAATATTGTGTAAAATTACTTTCAGGCTATGTGTGTTCGAAACATAAATGAATTTCATGTTTAGACTTGGGTCCCATCCCCAGACCCTTCTGGTCCCAAGCATTATTATTTATTTATTTATCTATTTATTTTTACTTTATTTTTAAATTTTTATTTATTTCTTTTATTCCTATTTCTTTTTCTCTGTTTTCTTTTTCTTTTTTTCGGTCCCAAGCATTTTGGAAGGCAGCTAGCTCACCACTATACCACCAACGTTCCCAAGCGTTTTGCATAGGGGATACTAAACCTGTACTTCAGTGATGTGACACTAGGTGTCGCCAAGATATTGAGCTAAGAAAAGTGTATCTGTCCCTTGAAATATTTAGCGTAGCTTTTATACACCAAAAGCTTTAAAGCAAACATGCAAGGGCATATTTGAGGTAAATACCAATTAGTCTGTTATTTATTACAAGTTGGGTGCCAGTAGACCTTGCCATGTTAAGATTGTTTGCCAGGAAATTATTTTTTATGGGTTTCATTTGGGAGTAATATAATGTTAGTGATTTTGGTATACTGGCAAGCAGAGAAAGTTTGAGTATGTAGTTCAGTCAAAAATTATGTGTGTTGAGAATATGGCCTTATTTTGTTTACTGGAAAGACAAACAATGGATGGCTCTTTAGTTATCCGCAGTAGAAGGGTACTGGATGTCATGAAGTGAATAAAAGCATAAATGAAGAGTAATATTGAAATAACTTCTGGAATCTACTTGTATTTGTAAATGAAAATATTTTTTCTTTAGTATATTTCTTAAGGTGTCACTTCAGAGAAGTCTTGCATCTGAAATTTAATTTTTCCTTGTGTTCTAATAGTGGTATTGTGTAACTTGTTGATTTGATATAAGCAGTAGACATTATGTGAGTTTGAAATCTATTGTAAAGTGGAATCTTATTTGAGATTTTTTTGATTTTTTTTTTTACTCTAAAACAAGATATTCTTTGGACATAAGTTGATTTATAAGTCTGTGGAAGGCAATTTTTTCTTTTATTATAAATTTTATTGGACATACATACTGTAAGTGCACAGATCTTAAGCACAGATCTGTAAATTGAATTTTTATGTATGTGTATAAATTTCGTTTTTTTCCTTTTTGTCTTTTTTACTGACCGGTAACGGGATCGCAACCCTCGGTGTTGCGCCCATACCGGGGACCGGCAACTGGATCACAACCCTCGGTGTTGCGCCCGCACTGCGCTCAGCCAGTGAGCGGGAACCGGTCTCCACATGGGATCCGAACCCTCGGTGGGAGCGCCGCCGTGCTCCCAAGCGGCGCACTCTCCAGTGCACCACTGGGCCGGCCCTGTATGTGTATAACTTTCTAATCATCACCTAGATTAAGATATAGACTATTAAAATAATAAATATTAAGATATTTCCAGCACCTCAAAAGAATTCCTCATGCCACTTATCCATCAATACTGTCCTTCTTCTACCCTCAAGTAACTTCTGTTCTGACTTGTATTACCAGAGATTAGTTTTTTGTATTCTTGAACATCATAAAAAAATTATAGATTTTAAGTAAGTGTGTATACTTTTGTGTCTGGATTCTCTCTTAACAGTATGATTGTGAAATTCTTTCATGTTTTTTTTTTTTTTCTTTTTTTCTGACCAGTAAGGGGATTGCAACCCTCGGCATGGTGTCGTCTGCACCACGCTCAGCCAGTGAGCGCACCGGCCATCCCTAGATAGGATCCGAACCTGCGGCCTTGGTGCTACCAGTGCTGCACTCTCTGAGTGAGCCAAGGGGCTGGCCCTCTTTCATGTTACTGTTTGTGGCACTAATTTGTTATTATTTTTGCTGTGTAGTATTTTATCATGTGAATAAAACACATTTTTAAAAATTCATTTTATGACTGATAGACAATTTCGTTTTTTCCACTTTTTTTTTTTTTTTTTTTTTTTTTTTTTTTTTTCCG
>NW_007731063.1:129726-138884 GCF_000696425.1 Galeopterus variegatus | reverse complement strand
GGGATCCGAACCCTCGGACGGGAGCGCCGCCGCGCTTCCCAAGCGGCGCACTATCCAGTGCGCCACCGGGCCGGCCCTGGAATTTTATTTTGCTGAGTTGTTCTAACAACAACAAAAAAGGCTTGGCTTTATCTTGAAGAGGTAGAAGAATCCTGCTGTTATGTCATGGAATTCAAAGTATTCTTTCTCTTTTGCCTTTTGGGATGTATAGTTGATACTTTTCAAGCCACCGCAATGTTCTTTGTAATTTAAGTATCATGCCAAAGCAGTTAAAGTCTGGCAATGTTTTTTTTCCCTTACCAAGAGAAATAGTTCTAGGTTGTGATCAGATGAAAGGATTTTGTAAACGTAACTTTTTCTTATTAATAGAGACTTCATTTTGCTCCATTATGCTGTTTGTTGGCAGAATTGAAGGCAAGGGGAAGGTGCAATTTTAGCAAGAAGGTTGAGCCTTGTGTGATTAGGGGTGTTGACTGGATTCCTTTGGTGGTACTCAGGATGCTTTAACTGCTCACTTGTTTTGGTTGTAATTAGACGTATGACTTCTAATATTTTTAAAGTTAACTTGTGTTTATCTCTGAATAATTTAAAGGTCTTTATTTGTCCTTAAGCCCAGATTGAGAAGCTCGAATAATCTTTTCTTGATGGAATTTCTTTTCTTTATGGAACTTCTTTTCTTTTCCTTTTTGGTGGTTGGCCACTGTGGGGATATGAACGCTTGACCTTGGTGTAACCAACACCTCTCTCTAAGTGAACTAACTAGCTAGCCCTCTTAATGGAGTTTTCTTTGACTAGTTGTGTGCTGTTGTAGTATATCCCTGTGAGTATTGTTTCAAGAATTAGGAGGCAGTCTAGCCAAATAAGCTGCTTCTTTTCCATTCATTGGGCTCTCAGTATGGTCAAAGAGGTTTATATACACTTATGCCATCTAATGTATACTGCAAGGTAGAAGTTACTCTATTTTACAGGTGGTAAGGTCACACTGCTTGTAAGAGGTGGAATTGGAATTCAAACCTAGTTCTATCTGATTTCAGATTCAAAGCCCATGACTTAAGAGTTGTATTTCACTTCCAAAATGTGATACCAAAAGATATGCCATGCAAACAGTTTGGTAGATTAGTCTTAGTTCTCATTTGTAAAAGCTTAGGATGTACTTTCAAATACTTATAATTATCTTTTATAGACTACTGTGACTGCTAGCCGATACTCTATCTAAACCCTTCTGAAATTTATCACCAGTCATTTATTCAGTAACATATGCAAGACAATGGGGAGCTTATGTTGGCCAACCTAGAAAATAAATGGCTTTAATGGACCTTTGCAGACTGTAAATCATATTTGCTTTTTTTTTTTAAAGATGACTGGTAAGGAGATCTTAACCCTTGACTTGATGTTGTCAGCAACAGGCTTTCCCAAGTGAGCTAACCGGCCATCCCTATATAGGGATCCGAACCCGTGGCCTTGGACCAGCCCTCATATTTGTTTTTGAGTTAAGTGAGGGTGGGCAAAAAGTCAACCCCTGTCCAAACCAAAATAGTTCAGTTTTTGCTTCTAATATATGTGCACAGGTCTCCCTTTTGTTGATTTTATATAAAAGCCCCACCTGTAAAAGTCTCAGATTAAGAAAGTAAACATATACTGGTTAAACATTTTAAAAATTGTCTATTTATGAACTATACTAATATGTATGGAGCTTAGATGATGTCTATGAATATAATTAGAGTTAGCTCAAAAGCAAAACTGTGCAGAAGTAGTTTCTCTATTGCCTATATCTACCACTTTGTGTATGAGATGGCTGCCGGAAAACACCAGCTTTCCTATCTGATATAACATAGAAAGAATAATTGTTTGTTATCTTGGTGTTTTAGGTAAACAAGCCTTTTTTCCACCTAACAATGTTATTGCCTTTTTTGTGATATAAGCTCTCCTGCTTAAATTCTTATTTAAAAAAAAATCAAAGTTACACACGTACGTAGATTAAAAACCAAAGAGTTTTATGAGATTCACATGGGGAATAAAACAGTTCCATACTTCTTTTTAACTCAGTTCTATTAGCCTTTGTTATCTTAGTATTTATTTTAGTTATTTTACAATATTGAACTTGATTTTTTTTTCTTCTAGTCTTAGACTTGATTTATTTATTTATTTATTTTTAAAGATGACCGGTAAGGGGATCTTAACCCTTGACTTGGTGTTGTCAGCACCATGCTCACCCAGTGAGCTAACCGGTCATCCCTATATGGGATCCGAACCCATGGCCTTGGCGTTATCAGAACCACACTCACCCGAGTGAGCCACGGGCTGGCCCCAGTCTTAGACTTGATTGATTTGGTGCCATGAATTATGAGGATTTAAATGGTGTTCATTTATTCAACAAAGGTCTAGGATATACAGTGGTGAGCAGAAGAGATATAGTCTTTGCTGTCATGGAGCCTTGGAGGAGAGACAGATTTAAATAAAATAATATACGACTTAATTTATGATTTCAAGAAAGCATAAGAGAGTATGATAAACAGGTGGCATCTGAAATAAAGAATAATGGGGGCTAACTGGTTAGCTCAGTTGGTTAAAAAGTGGTGCTGATAACACTGAGATTCAGGGTTTGATCCCCGTACTGACTAGCCACCAAAATTAAAAAAAAAAAAAGGTCTGTCTAGGTAGCTCAGTTGGTTAGAGCACACATTGTTGATAACAAGGTTGACAGTTCAGATCTCCACACCAGCCAGCTGTCAAAAAACAACCCCCAAAAAACCCACACAAAAAAGAATAAGGTTTAGTCAGGGTAAGATTGAAACAGCAAACACAGTCAGAGGCTGTAAGGTGGACATTGATTTAGATTTCTTAATTTTTCTACTTAAAGAATATTGAGATAATTATCTTATGCTCATGTAATTTGGAGAGATCAATAGAAGTAAGGCTCTTGATAGATCTGCCAAATTGCATTCTCGTAAAGCCATGTCATTTATTCTTACCCCATTCATTTATTAATTCATTTACTTAGCAAAGATTTTTCTGATTACCTGTCACGTGCCCGACTGCATTGAAGGTGCTGGGAAAACAACAGTGAGCAAAGCAAAGTCATTCTTGTGGAATTTCCATTTTAGGTAGATGAGTTGGAGGGTGGGGCAGATAGATAATAAGCTAATATGTTCCCTGTTAGATGGTGAAGTGTTATGGTAGGGTGGTTGTGTTGCTGTGGCTTGCTGTTTTATATAGGGTGGTCTTGGAAAGTCCCTCAATGGCCCAGTTGAGCTGAGCTATGGAGGAGTGATCCATATGAATATTTGAGGGAGGAGCTTTACAAGCCAGTACAAACACTCTGTGGTGGGAATATGTTTCCTGTATTGAGGAACAGCAAAGAGGTACTTTAGTTGGAGCTGGGTGGGCAGGTTGAAGAAGAAGAGATTACCTCTAAGAGGTAGCTGTGGGCTAGGGCTTTGTTAACCATTGTAAGAACATCTAAAACTTCAAATATAGGGCCAGTTTAAAGCAATTTTACCGTGAAAACACATATACCCAATCCCTAGATTGTACCATTAAAATTTTACTTGCTTTATCTCATACCCATCTCTCTGTCTTACTCAATGCACTTCAAAGTAAATGTAAACATTGGGGAATTTTGAACAGATGTAGATAGTGATATTGCTTCTAAGAATAAGAATGGTATGTGAGGAGCAGATTTGGGTGGGAAGATAGCGAGTTAAGTTTAAATGTGTGGACCATTGACTGTTGCTGGTCTATGAACTGGTTATAGTGAACTGTCTGATACTGGTTGCAACAAGGTTTGTAGAAAAATGAAAGTAAGTTTTTAGAAATCTATAGCTATTTGCCAGTGCACATCATCCAAACATGTATTTGTAGTTTACAGAAGTATATGTGCCAGACTGGGAATTAAAAAAATATTTTTTAAAGTCATTGGTTCTTTATCATAGATGGTTTGAAAAGTTCTATCAACAGTGCGTCCAGTTGGAGGAGGACTTGTTTATGACAATGTGTATGTTTTAGATAATGTGCTATCATTTATTATTTTATTTAACACAAATAACATTTCTTTCTTTCTTTTTTTTTTTTTTAAAGATGACCGGTAGGGGGATCTTAACCCTTGACTTGGTGTTGTCAGCACCACGCTCAGCCAGTGAGCGAACCGGCCATCCCTATATGGGATCCGAACCCGGGGCCTTGGTGTTATCAGCACCGCACTCTACCGAGTGAGCCACGGGCCGGCCCCACAAATAACATTTCTATGATTATTTTAGGAGTTATATGTTCTTAGTGGGTATGGGAATAGGATATAGAATTTTAAGGGAGGAGATTTGGATTGCAGGATGACAAGTTGGACTTAATTTTTCAGCCAATATGGACTCAGTGAAAATCTTTTAGTAATAGTTATATTCCAAAAGCTGTATTTAATAAAGATTGGTTTTTTGTTTTTTTTTTTTTTTTAAAAGATGACCGGTAAGGGGATCTTAACCCTTGACTTGGTGTTGTCAGCACCACGCTCAGCCAGTGAGCGAACCGGCCATCCCTATATGGGATCCGAACCCGGGGCCTTGGTGTTATCAGCACCGCACTCTACCGAGTGAGCCACGGGCCGGCCCCACAAATAACATTTCTATGATTATTTTAGGAGTTATATGTTCTTAGTGGGTATGGGAATAGGATATAGAATTTTAAGGGAGGAGATTTGGATTGCAGGATGACAAGTTGGACTTAATTTTTCAGCCAATATGGACTCAGTGAAAATCTTTTAGTAATAGTTATATTCCAAAAGCTGTATTTAATAAAGATTGGTTTTTTGTTTGTTTGTGTTTTTTGGCGGCTGGCCAGTATGGGTATCCAAACCCTTGACCTTGGTGTTATAAGATAATAAGATTGATCTTGCGGTGCATTGGAATGAATAGAAGATAAGGAGAAAAGAAATGGTTACGAGGCCAGTTAGGAGTCAGTTTCAACATTGTCTAAATGTTAAATGTTGAGAGGCTGAGCTAAGTTTGTTGTAAGAGGATTACAAAAAACCTTGGTAAGCATTAAGACATTTGATAAGCAGTAAGACATTTAGAAGAGAAGAAAAAGTTATAGATGCCTCCAAGGTTTTGACCTGGGGACTGGTGCTGCCTGGTGTGTTAGATGGCGTAGTTCTAGAAAAAATGGAATTTGATTATGAGACTTAATGCTTACATTATGATAAAAATTATGTAAAGCAAATATTATATTGTATAGCCTATTCTCTTATAAGTAATAAGGGATTTTCTTTTAAAATTTTCAATGGATAGAAAAACCCAAGGGTAGTACATTTGTAAAAGTCGTCTGATATTTTTCCATACTTTTTTGCTGTATATTTAAGTGGCAACTTAGTCTTCTTATTTTCTTTTTTGGTGTCTGGTTGGTAAGGAGATCCAAGTGAGCTAACCAGTCAGCCCCTTTCATCTTCTTTTGAAATGCTTAATATTTAAAAAAAAATCTTGAAAATGCATTTATAGTGTTTTCTTGGAACTTTCTATATACAGGTTGAGCATCCCAAATCTAAAAATCTGAAATCCAAAATGCTCCAAAATTCAATGCTCTAAAAACTCAAATTTTTGAGTGCTGACATGACGCCACAGTTGTAAAATTCTACACCTGACCTCATGCGATGGGTCATGTATTTCATGCACAAAATTATTAAAAATATTGTGTAAAATTACTTTCAGGCTATGTGTGTTCGAAACATAAATGAATTTCATGTTTAGACTTGGGTCCCATCCCCAGACCCTTCTGGTCCCAAGCATTATTATTTATTTATTTATCTATTTATTTTTACTTTATTTTTAAATTTTTATTTATTTCTTTTATTCCTATTTCTTTTTCTCTGTTTTCTTTTTCTTTTTTTCGGTCCCAAGCATTTTGGAAGGCAGCTAGCTCACCACTATACCACCAACGTTCCCAAGCGTTTTGCATAGGGGATACTAAACCTGTACTTCAGTGATGTGACACTAGGTGTCGCCAAGATATTGAGCTAAGAAAAGTGTATCTGTCCCTTGAAATATTTAGCGTAGCTTTTATACACCAAAAGCTTTAAAGCAAACATGCAAGGGCATATTTGAGGTAAATACCAATTAGTCTGTTATTTATTACAAGTTGGGTGCCAGTAGACCTTGCCATGTTAAGATTGTTTGCCAGGAAATTATTTTTTATGGGTTTCATTTGGGAGTAATATAATGTTAGTGATTTTGGTATACTGGCAAGCAGAGAAAGTTTGAGTATGTAGTTCAGTCAAAAATTATGTGTGTTGAGAATATGGCCTTATTTTGTTTACTGGAAAGACAAACAATGGATGGCTCTTTAGTTATCCGCAGTAGAAGGGTACTGGGTGTCATGAAGTGAATAAAAGCATAAATGAAGAGTAATATTGAAATAACTTCTGGAATCTACTTGTATTTGTAAATGAAAATATTTTTTCTTTAGTATATTTCTTAAGGTGTCACTTCAGAGAAGTCTTGCATCTGAAATTTAATTTTTCCTTGTGTTCTAATAGTGGTATTGTGTAACTTGTTGATTTGATATAAGCAGTAGACATTATGTGAGTTTGAAATCTATTGTAAAGTGGAATCTTATTTGAGATTTTTTTGATTTTTTTTTTTACTCTAAAACAAGATATTCTTTGGACATAAGTTGATTTATAAGTCTGTGGAAGGCAATTTTTTCTTTTATTATAAATTTTATTGGACATACATACTGTAAGTGCACAGATCTTAAGCACAGATCTGTAAATTGAATTTTTATGTATGTGTATAAATTTCGTTTTTTTCCTTTTTGTCTTTTTTACTGACCGGTAACGGGATCGCAACCCTCGGTGTTGCGCCCATACCGGGGACCGGCAACTGGATCACAACCCTCGGTGTTGCGCCCGCACTGCGCTCAGCCAGTGAGCGGGAACCGGTCTCCACATGGGATCCGAACCCTCGGTGGGAGCGCCGCCGTGCTCCCAAGCGGCGCACTCTCCAGTGCACCACTGGGCCGGCCCTGTATGTGTATAACTTTCTAATCATCACCTAGATTAAGATATAGACTATTAAAATAATAAATATTAAGATATTTCCAGCACCTCAAAAGAATTCCTCATGCCACTTATCCATCAATACTGTCCTTCTTCTACCCTCAAGTAACTTCTGTTCTGACTTGTATTACCAGAGATTAGTTTTTTGTATTCTTGAACATCATAAAAAAATTATAGATTTTAAGTAAGTGTGTATACTTTTGTGTCTGGATTCTCTCTTAACAGTATGATTGTGAAATTCTTTCATGTTTTTTTTTTTTTTCTTTTTTTCTGACCAGTAAGGGGATTGCAACCCTCGGCATGGTGTCGTCTGCACCACGCTCAGCCAGTGAGCGCACCGGCCATCCCTAGATAGGATCCGAACCTGCGGCCTTGGTGCTACCAGTGCTGCACTCTCTGAGTGAGCCAAGGGGCTGGCCCTCTTTCATGTTACTGTTTGTGGCACTAATTTGTTATTATTTTTGCTGTGTAGTATTTTATCATGTGAATAAAACACATTTTTAAAAATTCATTTTATGACTGATAGACAATTTCGTTTTTTCCACTTTTTTTTTTTTTTTTGTGAGCGGGAACCGGTCTGTATGTGGGATCCGAACCCTCGGGCGGGAGCGCCGCCGCGCTTCCCAAGCGGTGCACTTATCCAGTGCGCCACTGGGCCGGCCCGTTTTTTCCACTTTTTGAGTATTATGAATATAGCTGCTCTGATCATTCTTGTATATGTTTTTTGGTGGACATTCATTTGGTAGGCATTCATTTATCTTGGGTGTTGACGTAGGAGAGTTTTTGCTGTGTCATGGGGTAGGTATATGTTTAAATTTAGTAGACACTGCCAAACAGTTTTCTTTTTTTTTTTAAAGATGACCGGTAAGGGGATCTTAACCCTTGACTTGGTGTTGTCAGCACCACGCTCACCAGTGAGCAAACCGGCCATCCCTATATGGGATCCGAACCCGTGGCCTTGGTGTTATCAGCACCACACTCTCCCGAGTGAGTCACGGGCCGGCCCCCAAACAGTTTTCAAAAATGCTTTTACCGACTTTGCACTCCCACCAGCAATGTATAAAAGTCCTATTTTCTCAGTATTCTCATCAGTACCTGGTATTGTCAGTCTTTTTAGTTTTAGCCTTTCTGGTGGGTGTGTGTTGGTATCTTATTGTGGGTTTTTTAAAATGCTTTTATTTTGCAGTTGTTTCAGACTTCCAGAAAATTTTATAACTGGTACAAGGAATTCCTGTTACTCTTGATGTAGATTCACCAATTTTGGATGTTTTGCCCTATTTGCTTTATCATCATCTCAATCTTTTTATCTATATGTATTTTTCTGAACCATTTATTTATAAGTTGAAGAAATGTCTCCCTTTCCATAAATAATTTAGTATACATTTCCTAAGAGCAAGCACATTATCTTATATAACCATAGCTCTGTCATCAAAAGCAGGACACTTAAATTTGATACAGTACTGCTGTGGATTTTACTGTTCATATTCAACTTTAATCACTTGTCTCAATACTCTCCTTTATAGCTATTGTTTCATTTTCATTTTCTCAGTGTTGTTTTTTGACAAAACACATCCAGTTCAGGTATTTAGTCTTTTACTCTATTGTTAGTGCTTTCTGTGTTTTTGTTGCTGTGGTTGTTGTTGTTATTTTCTTTTTGTTAGTGCTTTTTTGTGTCTTTTTGTTTATTCTAAGGCCATGAAGATATTCTCCTGTGTTTTCTTTTACAGAGTTGTTTTTATCTTTCGGTTTAAGATCTATCTTTAGGTTTGAGATTTTTTTTTTTTTGTACGTGTGTAGTATGAGATAGGGGATCAAAGGTTATTACTTATTCATTTTTATTTTTTAAATTATAATAATACCCAATTGATTCCGCACCTTTTCTTAAAGAGACCATTCTTTCCCTGATTAATCACAATAATACCGTATATGTGTGGGTAATTTCTGCACTCTTTATTGGTTTGTCTACTTTTTTTTTTTTTCCTTTTTGTCTTTTTCCGTGTCCGGCAACGGATCGCAACCCTCAGTGTCGCGCCCGTACCGGACCGGGACCGGCAACGGGATTGCAACCCTCGGCGCCGCGCCCGCACCTCGCTCAGCCAGTGAGCGGGAATCGGTCTGTATG